>NW_026892563.1:4740000-4790000 GCF_033815535.1 Pezoporus flaviventris | reverse complement strand
GGTAACCAGTAATTTAGGAAATTTTACCTTGGCTACAGCTCCAAAATGAACGGAACTTTATAAAATATTACTAATATCTCTTAAATTAGGAAATGTCCATATACTTGGGACACCGGTTAGGTCTTTATTTACAAAATCAGAGGATTAACCTACAGCATCCTGGGACTCAGTAATTTGTTTTAATTGTAAATTTTTTGCAGGAACACAGATTTTTAAAACTGTCTCACATGCAAGAGATCTATGGCACAGTGAACCCATTCCAGATAATACCACAGCGCCAAAGGAAACATTCTCCTGTACATAATGTATGCTGGCAATATAAAGGGCTTTAAATTGTGTATATATGTATATGTAATGCATCTGACAGAGCCAGACAGGCTATGAGAATCAGATCCATCCTATGCACGGCATAAATCACAGCTGAATAACGCACACAAGTTCATATTTTTCCTAGTTAGGGTTTCCAAGCACTGCCTTCAGGGTCAAATTCTGATCAGAGTCTTCCACAGCTTTAGCTTACCTAGTGGCAATGCAAAGAATTTTCTGGCTTTCTTTCTGCTGTTAGATTTGATTCTTAATGTAGCCCTAGAGGCCCTAAACCAAGACTTTTTTTGTTTGTTTGTTTGTTTTTGTTTGGTTTTTTTTGTATTTTTTTTTTTAAGTAACTTTCCAACAGAATTTACAGGTTTTGGTTTTGTGGGATTTTTTTGTGGTTTTTTTTTTTAACTACACTTCTTTCTATCTTTTTCAAGAGTGATCCAGCAGTTAGATGTGGTAGGCAATGAATGAACCCAACAGCCCATCAAACCAGATAATCCTCAACAAACTACCAGAACTAACCAGATTACCACCGGCAATTAAGAAACAACTTTCACTTGAACAACTGTCATCTGTGAAGATAATGCACTTAAACCATGGAATACAATTTTAACTCCAGTTCTAACTTTCCTCATTTCTACGTTGCCTAACTTTCAGATTTACAGTTTAACTTTGTTTCTCAACTTTGAAATTAAAGAGCCTAAGTGAAAAGCAGGAGATAAAGAAAGTGAAGTGGGCAAAAGCTGAAATGTGTGTAACGCTTTCAGAATACATGAATTTTGTATGTCTTGTTGCTTGCTTTAGAGAGCTCTATCTCAGGCATTAAGATAAAAGTGAAGCAATGTGCCAGAGCAAACATCATCTGGGTCTTCTTGCAGACCTATCTATATGGACAATGTATACCGAAAGCCTGTGCTTTCAAAATTTCAAATCACTCCATTAATATAATTAAGAATACATATACTTAAGGTTGAAAATTCAAAACCAATCCCATTAATATATACATTATATACTTATAAATTGTTGTCTTCAACCTAAAGCCAGTATCTTGTTATTAGCTATTATTCAGTGCATCATGCAAACAGAAGAAATTAATGCAGGTGATGTCAAATTCCAGCCTAACTCATCCTTATTTTAAACTGTGTTGCAGTTCAACTTAATGTTTTCTCCCCAAGGAGCCCTAACAGTCACCCCAATTAATTTTCCTGCTTAAAACCCCCAGAAATCTGATTTCACAAAATGCCATTTTTATTTAATATTTTTTTTTAACACTTCGTAGGCATCCAAGTCCTTTTACATTTTCTTCCTAGAAAGCATGCCTTGCATTAAGTATTTTCTGGGAAACCAAATAATAAGATTGAGATCTGTAAAAATTGGGGTTTTGTTCCATCCTACATCCAGTCCCCTCCCTCTTCCTTGGCTGCAAGGATATTAGCTCTGAAATTGCTGCTTTGAGTATGTTTCCTGTATTTTTTTCCTGTAGGTGGCTCTTCAGTGAGGAATTCTGCTACATCTAACCAAGTACATGTGATGATTTTCCATGTCACAGCCCCAAAATATAGGTCTAGAAGTAAGAAAGAGTGTGTACCATGTGTATGAATAACAAAAAAAAACCCAAACCCACCTCAATTCAAGTTTCCTTCCCATCAGCAAAAATACTGAATGTACAAATACAGTTTTAAAGGAAGAAAACTCATTTCCTGAAATACTCATACTTTTGAGTCATTGTAACCAAACTCCAGGGGTTTCTGTTTCCCTCTGATCTTAATTTATCAAGCTGTTTTTCTGCCCTAGTTACATCCCTCTAAGACTAACACTTTCTACAGTTTGTTCTGAGAAAGCATTTACGTACAAAGACTACGTAAATGCATGTAGTTGAATTCTGCAAGTTCCTCAATAGCTAAAAGTGTCTGTTGGTATGTGTCCAAGGAACAACCAACCTACTGCAACCCCCCTGAAATTCTAGTTTAAAAAGGAAACAGAAAAACAAAGATAAAAAGTGATCTCCTAAATTTAGATGTAATCAGCTTATGTATGAAGTGTTTCTCATGGAGTTACATTCCCATTTTGTCTTGAGAACTCATCTAGTGCTCACCTAGTTTTTTAAATCAATGTTATTTAGGTTACCTACTTAACAAATGGCATGTGTATCACTAAGGTTCTTTGCACTTTAATTTTTCAATCACATTGTCTGATGGACTTCGCTTTACTTCCCTGAGGGAGATGGCACTGCTTTTTTTCCTAAACTCCATGAACAAGCATCCTTCTTCACTTTTCTAGATATTCTGTGCCTGTAAAAATCATTTAATGTTATTCTCTTTTACAGGGTATTTACCTGGCATGCACACCGCTTTGATAAAAAATGTTGATGAAAACAGTTCCATTGACTTGCAACTACTGGTGTTAGTAGCAACTAAATGCAACCCGTCTGCACCACCAAGAGAGGCTCCCTGAATAGAAAAATGCAACAGCCCACAACACTTTTACTATTAAGGCAGTAAACCCTCAATGGCCGGAATTTAAGGAAAAGCCCATCTTTAAGAACAACGCTAAAAAAAAAAAATCCTAATTGTGACAACTGCGCACTTCCACACTGCCACCTATTGGGGGATTTTAAAGCACTTTACAAACATTAGCAAATTCTATCTGAAGGTGTTCCCATGAGATAGACGCCATTCCTGTCCCACGGAGAAAAAGCAACTTGTGGACTATGTTAACGATTTTCAAAGGCATGCCATGCCACTAGGTTGCCCACCTAGATGCCCAAATACATTTCCTGATCTTCACCATGGATCGCTGCAGTGCTAACAGTTACCAGACTACAAATATGAAGTCTTTTGATAATTAGGTATGTTACTTAGATGCCTAAATGGAAGGTTAAAATTGGCAGCTTAATCAGCTATTTCACTGTCCCGTGGGAGCTGCCCATGGCTGTAATCTGCACAGTGGTACAACCTAGTGACGGATGCAGAAGGCTGCTTCTCTGATAAAAATGACCAGAACATAATTCAGCATAGCATACGTTTTACAGCGATGCAAGCAAGGGAAACAAGTATTCAAGTTGCAATGGCATTATATTATCTATAAAATAAAGTCTTGGCCAGAGGAAAATATCCTTGCTCTTTTAATTCTCACCACCCATAAATACTCTTCCTGTTTGTGTTTTATTGGAAAACAACGGATTTAAAAGTCACCTAGCATTATAATCCCCCCTCCACAACTGCCATGTGTCCAACAGCGGTAGTAACAGACCCTTTCATTCACAAGCAAAGTCAGCAGAATAAAGAGGAAGAGGAGGAGTAGCTGAAGGGGAAGACAGTGAGAAAGCAGATAAATTCCATTTGTGCTATTAAAAAAAAAAAAGAAAAGAAAAGTGAACTCAGTGGTTGAAAAGTGAAGATAAAAAGATGAAAACAGTAATCTTGCTACAGAAACCAGAGAATTATGCTCTTGCTCTGCCCCCCCCCTTTTTCCTTTTTTCCCCCCCTTGCTTTCACACTGTACAAACTGTAGCACCCTGAACAACTCACTCCCCTGCTATTTCCAGCACTTTACAGAAACTTTTCAACATTTCTCTTCGACACATATTTTCAGCAGTGGGGTGAAGACAATAAGTAAACAGGTAGTGAAGGGCTATTTAGAGAGCTGGTCAGCCACAGTAATAATAACGCAAAAAGAAAAAAACCCACATAGCACAGAACATCTATCCTATGCGCTGTAGCCACAGACAGCACATGACCTCTGACAAACAGTTTTCAGAGTAATTTTAATGCTACTCTGGATTTAACTTGACTAACTGGTAGCAATTGAGCACATCTTTTTTTGTGGCAGCAGTTATCTAAAATGCTACAATAACAGCATCAAAAGTAGAATGGTGGAAGATTGGTTTTCCATTGTGCTGCTGAACTGGCATAATGCCCACTTTAAAAGCAATTCGCTGCTCATCACTGAAATCTGGCAGACACGACACTAAATGCCTTGAGGAAAAAAAAAAAGGGTCTTGAGAAGGGGGAACCACTCCAACCACCGAGCGAAGAAAAAGGAGGGGAAAAAAAAAGAACGAAGAAAGCAAAGAATGATGAATCTATGTAAGAAGAGAAAATTGCAAAATAAAAAGTTTAGCACTGCATGCAGACTCAACAGGCTCTACTTAATTTGCTTGAAGGTTTTATCACAGGCTTGCATTAGTAATAGCAGAACAAAACAAAAGCAAATATATATTTATGTCTGTCTATTGTTCTGATGAAGTGAAAACGTACTGAGTTACGTCAATCATTTGTCAAACACATCTTCCTAGTTTTATTTACCACCAAATATAATGAGTAAATATGTGATAATAAAACTCTTCTTTTTATACGGACATATACAATTTTTTTTCACTACTAAATACAGGTAATGATTTAGGAAGCTTTCAAAATGTCTTTTTACTGTCAATAAAACTAATTCTATTCCCATTTTCATGTTAAAAAAAGGCTTTACAAATGAAAATTCAAATTAAAATTCTGATTATAGTGTAGTGTGACAACACCTGTATTTATAATTTTACTGTCAGCTAGCTCGTAGCGTTTAACAATAGCTTGAAGCAGAAAAGTAATTGGAATTTGTCTGTAACATGCCAGATGACGACACTGGGCACTTTGCTGTGCTAAAGCAAATTTGGTTTGATGACAAAATAACCTTAGAAAGATCGGGACCCCTCCCCCCCAAAGGTTAAATAAACCCATCCTCTACCCAAGGACATATAATGTACTGTGGTAAACCAAAACAGCTGAGCAGTAGCTGTAGAAATCAGGGTAGCCCTGGAATTGGCAGTCCCCTCCTAAGCAGGCATCCCTCAAGCCTGTCCCTGCAACATTCACCTCCCAGCAGCTTTTCTAAAATGGTGCATTACTCCAATATTATAATCAATATAATTTAGAAACATGGGAGAGAGAGAAAGAAAGCAAAGGCACATTAGGTTGGGAAGAGATGCTAACACATGTGCTGCAGTTCTGAGGACCTCTGTGTGAATAAAAAAGGAAAACTACAACAAAAATGTGCAATGTCGGTGTGAACACAGAAATACCCTGTGTATAGCAGTGCTTTCCTATTGCCCGTACAGTTACTCACACATACTAACTGGTGTGTACTGACAGGGCAGCTTAAAATTAGGACACAAGCACATACATTTTTTAAAAAACAGTAAAAAAAAAGAAAAAGGCAGCTATTCAATCTGAATATTTCAAAACTCAAACACATGCCACTCTCCACACACAACTTGTCTTACTCAAGCCTACAAATTAAAAGCCCATGTTTTTCATTATCCTAAAGACAGCAAAAAAAGGAAGAAAAGGAAGCCACATAAGAAAAACAGAATGACAGTGATGTTTTAGTTTACACTAGATATGGCAACACATACAAACTGTCAAAACTATGGAGTGAAAAAAGCTGTTATCAAGCAACTGTCAAGAGAGTCCTCTGAGATTTGGAAATCTTGTGTTTATTGTAACTACTGCACATTACACAAAGAAAGAAACATCCCTCTTCTTACCACTGCTGCTAAATATCATGCAAGAGAACCCAGACTTCTCCCTCACTATTTAGATTAATTCCCCCCCCCCCCCCGTGTAATTCTGTGGTTGACAGCACAGGGCCCCTCCTTTGAAGGTTGCCTATTGTCTGGTCAAAGTTCAAAGAGAAACTTGAGGTTTTATGAAACATTATTTCATTTTTAAGAGCTGTCAACACCCATTTTATGTTGTTAACTTGTTGTCTATCATTTAAGAGTAGAAACTGTGCACACCAAAACACATAGAGCAAGAATTTCTCTCTTAAAACACCTATGTAGAAAGAGCGAAGATAATGGAAACAGCTATTTTACTAGGCATACTAACAATTCTTTTCAATGTATTTTAACATACTGACTAGAAATGAGACTTACAGTTAACTGACAGTGGGCTACAAATTCAAAGGTTTAGTCTGAATGTATTAATGCAGATTTTAAATCACACTTTCTGATTATAAGAAAACTATCACCCCTTGGAGAGAAATCCCCAGTATTTACAGGGTTTCAATACAACCTTCAAAGTATTGTTTTGACTGATAGCCTTCTATGATAATTTCTCAACCAGGAGCAACATTCCAATTATACCAATAACTGGGTTAAAAGTTGTGAGCAAAAAATACCTTATGTTTTTCTCATTGCTCACTGCAGATCACATTTATTATCACTTCTATACTTCAGCTTTATATGAAAGTCATCTTTATTCTGAATCCCAGGTTTGATAGAGCAAACATCAGATAAGGTCCCAATATTCAGCTTGAAAGTCTTGAGAAAGAATAAAACCTTCAGAGTATGTGATGATGCACACTTTTATGGATTTTTTTATTGCATTAGTTCTGGGGAGTGAAGTATCAAAGCTCAGTAAAAGAAGCCTCAAATACTACTGTACAAGAGCAAGTGATCGGTTGCCCCTGTGAAGTCAATGTGCCCACAGCATCTAGTAAATTTAAATGCCTCACAACTGATGTTATTTCAATTCTAGATTTGTATGGACATCACATCACTCATGTAAATCTTTGATGACGTATAGACTTCTGTGAGTTTACTTTCTAGCATGATCAGATCCTGTTGGATTTACCTATTGTGGCTACCACTCTGCAGACATCCATCACCTCCTGGAAATCACTGTCTGCAGGTATATAGTTTCTCAGCCCCAAGTTCATAGTCTGATACATGCCAACTGCTGAAACTAACAGGGACATCTTCACATTTTTGCATATAAAGATTATTTTTTTTAGTATTAAGAGCACTTCTTCAAAATGTCATAATATTTATGATCATCAGATTAAAATAATTGAAAAAAATTCAGCATGACATATTATATATCCCAAAACTACCATGACCACTTAGGTATAATTTTATCTCCAAATACTGGATAACCTCAAATAATACAGTGAATAATATATTATCTCAACAGAAAACATAAATTGATTGAGAAACTTAATAATAAGTGAATCTTTACCACATAAAATTGCATTGTTAGCTGTATTATTTCCTAGCTTTTGACTCTCAAGTACTTCCTCAGATTATAAGAGTTGTAAAGTACCATAACTATTAGTGCATAAACAGCTGCAGCTACATGTCCATTTAACACAGTCTTTTTTAAAATATATATTAATACCCTAATATAAGCTTACACACACACAAAGGTTAAGACACAAAAGAGTGGTCTGATTCAAGAACATGAAATAAGTCTACAAAGCCTCACTATTTTCAAGACTGGCAGTGTTGCAAGACTGCATCCATATACTAAAAATCTATTCAAGTACTTATTGCTCCATTAAATAGTAAGAGTTCCTGTGAGGGGACTGCACCAAAAAAAGGACTATATGGAAGGGTAAACTCTTGAGCTGGTCCTGGGCTTCAATTATGGTTGGGTTTAGAATCATCAAAGTTTGTAAGACATGCTGAAGTTAGCCTAATACATCGAGATCTTTTCATCCTATACAGCCTACCAAATAGCCTTTGAAAGTTCATAAAAAGCACTCAGACAGCTGTCTTTTTTAGTCATGTCTGACTGAGAAGCTCACCTGCCAAATCCTCTCCTTCTTTATATATGCTTCCTAAGGGTTGGGAGACAGAGGAAAAAAAAAAAAAAAATGAGAGAAAGTGCCATTATAGCTGAAATTCAACAGATTAAACTTGGCATCATCAAAATAAAGAGCTCCTTCCATTAATCATGGAATTTAAGAGTACTGGAATATATACCAGACCTATTTTACTGAACAGGAAAATTCAGCACCAGAATATTGTTAAATTGAGTTAGCATTATCAGTGGAAAAAGTATGCTCTATTTCCTATTATTTATGAAGCCCTATCCTTTTCTTTCTTACCAATTACATTCCCTATCATTTCCAAAATATACAAACTGTTTTCAATCAACAGATTTCTTTATTACAGCGTGCTGCATGCTTGTTACTGACTCTTTTCTATATTGAACCCTTGATTGGACAAGCATTTTGAATTTAACATGGACTGTGATTGCACACATCAAACAAATTAAACCTGCCAATCTCTTTTTGGAGGATATCCTTTATATACACTTTCGCTGAAGAGTACCCAAGTATATTTTCTTAGGAGAAATGGGGAAGGAGGAAATTATCATTATGGCAGTCAGAAGACATTTATTTTCCCATGCTATGTAACTGGCCTTGCATCCTCTATTCCTCTTTTCAAATGAATTATTTTATAAAAGAAAACCACACTTATTGACTTTCTGAGTATCTCAGTGGTTGTTTTACAATCATCAATCTATTTTTCCCTTTGACCAAATGTTAATGGTGTTGCAAAAATGAGACAGCTTACCCGTAAGGCCTGAAATGGATTTTCCTTAGGTTAACCGGTTGCAAAGCCAGATTACACAATTATTTCTAGAGTAACAGAATTTACATGCACTGGGTTTGGGTTATGCAAGACTCTTCAAAATAAGACTCAACTTTGTACAGCTTCTGCCTGTGCAAACAGGATTAAATTATAGATGGAATTACTTAAAAAGAATACATCCCACTAAGATGATAATACTGGTAAGCAGTTTCCATTAAAAGGCAGTTCAGAGACATGTTGGCTGTAAATCAAGTTCAACTGGGAAGAAGTCTAAACACATGAAATCAAATAAACAGAACCCCCAATATCAAAACCCAGAACTGCCTGAAGTTAAGACAACTAAAGAAAAGGAGTGAACAAAACCCACTGAATAAATTAGAAAAAAATTAATACAGATAACTGCTAGCAAGACATGGCAAAAAGCATACACAGATCTTTGCAATTATTATAGCTTAATATAAAGTCCTCTACTGCAACTGCTCATGAAACTGAGATACCCTCATCTGGAAGACATGATCCATTTCCTGCTTTATCTGAATCACCAGGCAAGCAAATTAAAAAAGACAGAGTATTCACACTGCTTTTACAGCTGCTGAGCACTGAATCTTCATTCCAAAGATGTAGGTGCTAAGGCCAGCTTTGCTACCACTTTCTGACATTATACAAGACCAGTTACTGAATTAATCTGGGCTTCATTTTCTGCCTGCAAAACAGGTTTGATGGCATCTACTGCTCTGACCTACTCCTTCTCCTGTACTGCAAATTCCACAGGCAAGAGTGGTCTTCAAAATCGCCTCTTTGTGGTGCATCAGACCTCTAGATAGCAGCATAATACAAATAATAACTAATGATGTGAACCCAGCCTTCTGAGAGAAGAGGTAAATCAGTATACTACATTTCCAATTTTTGCTCTAGAGGTACCTCTGCCGGCATCTGTATTTTTTTATTGTGTGAAACATTCCTCTTCTACTGCTGAAGATGCTTATTTGAGTTACTGTAAGTCATTCTCAGTGAGGCACTTCTGGACAGTATTCAGTGTCATCAAAGGCTCACAAGTCTTTGAGGATGAAAGCCTCACTTCTTGTCTCTCAGACAGGGAGGAAAGAATACAACAGAGGACTTTGATCTTGAAACTATGAACTTCTATCTCGATTTTCTATTCATCTTCTTAATTTTGCTGAAACTGGTAAATTCAATTTTGATAGTGAAATCAGGTATCTAGTATAGGATAAAAGGGTCAACTGCACATTTCAAATGTGGTATGCAAAAATCAGCAGAATTGGCTGAATTTCTCAAAAGCTGAATTAGAAAACTTAGAATGAAACTTTAGGAAGAGTCTGCTGCTCTACCTTGTTCTCATTTGACACATCATTTACACCAATTAGATACTGCATTACTAGTTGTTGCTTTGACATTCATTAAAAAAAAAAAAAAACAACCCAAGAACAATGAAGATTTACTGCAGCCAACAGACTGAGCACTCAAAGACCATGCTAAACACAAAGGATCAATACTCCATGAGGGAGGGAGGAATGGTCATGGTCTTTTACTGCTGCTTTCTACTTAACTACCCGGCTTGACCCTCTGCAATAGGCAAACTATCTTCGTATACATTTTAAATAGCAACACTGAGCTAGTCAAATTCCTAGTGCCACTGATTAAATAGAATTTAAGATTAGAAAGCAACATGACTGCCCACAGTGTATTAATGAATCAGGCAGCCACATGCTCTGCAGGAAATAAAAAGTGGGTTTAATATGACCTGTGAGCTATTGCTTTCAACAGTTGTGTGGGGCTGGCGAGGCCACTCTCAGCTGTCACATTCTGTAAGTGAGAGCTTAGTGTGGAGCTGCACTGCAGCAAAAATTTAGTTTTTGCAAAGGGAAGAACATGTTATACGCTGCCCTGCTGATCCTACAACACCGCCAGGGAAAGCAATGCCTCCTATCCATAAAGAAAGACATCCATCTTGCTTTTATAAGATGTTTTATTCTTCAGCATGGGAATGTTTCATATATATGTATGCACACATACACTACAAACAAAACAGCTCCATATTTGGTATGACAAGATCTGCCTAGCACTCCACAACTGGGATGAGAGAAACTGAGCAGGAAAATGAACTTTCTAACCCACAATGTCAGACAGATCTATTGCTCTGCAGACAACAGACCCAAATGTTCTCTTAGAAATACTTTGGACTTTTGACACTGAAGTAAATAATGGTTTTGTGTCTAATTACAAGCTTTCTGTGAAGATAACACAGAATCACAGAATTGCTAGGGTTGGCAGGGACCTCTTGGGATCATCTAGTCCAATCTCCTGCCAAAGTAGGGTCACCTACAGTAGATTACACAGGAACATGTCCAGGAAGGTTTTGAACGTCTCCAGAGAGAGAGACTCCATGACCTTCCTGGGCAGCTTGTTCTAGTGCTCTGCCACCCTCAACGTAAAGAAGTTCTTCCTCATGTTGAGGATGCAACTTCCTGTGTTTTAGTTTATGGCCGCTGCTCCTCATCCTATTGCCAGGCACCACTGTAAAGAGTCTGGTGCCATCCTCCTAGCACCCACCTTTGAGATACTCATATGCATTAATGAGACCCCCTATCCGTCTTCTCTTCTCTAGACTAAGCATGGCCAGATCCCACAATCTCTCCTCATAAGAGAGATGCTCCAGACCCCTGATCATCCTTGTGGCCCTCCATCGGATCCTCTCCAGTAGCTCCTTGTCTTTCTTGTACTGAGGGGTCCAGAACTGGACACAGTACTCCAGATGTGGCCTCTCCAGGGTCATGTAGAGGAAAAGGATCACCTCCCTCAATCTGCTGGCCACACTCCTCCCAGTGCACTCCAGGATACTACTGGCCCTCCTGGCCACAAGGGCACACTGCTGGCTCAGTGTCAATTTATCTACCAATTCTCCCAGGTCCTTCTCAGCTGAACAGCTCTCCAGTAGGTCAACCCCAAAGATTTTGGGCCAAATTTATTCTGACAGCAGTTCTACCAACTATCAGCCAGAAGATTCTACCAAACTTCCCATAGGTTATAAGAAAGTGCCAGTCAATAAAACATGAGGAAAAGCCTTAAGAAATACTCAGTTATTATTGTGAACACTGCAAGAAAACATTGTCATCTGATAACCTGGAAGAAGAAGCACCTTTATAACAACACATTGCCACCTCTATAATGTCTAATGTAGGCTCCACTGCCTTGGTATTTCAGAATGGGCAGTTCTGAGATCTATAGGCAACAACTGTTCAATTATGTACGAAGGATTCAATGCAACAGCCTACTGACCAGTAAGGACTTGGATGGTATCAAGGACAACACATTGGTGAAATTACAGCAAGTTGATTTTTCAAAGCTTTCCACCTTTAATGTATACGTAGTATTGTGGAATGTGTTTCAGAAATCAGGTATCTAACACTAATAAATTATGCACCGATTATAGATGACCTTTGGAGTCGCTAAAGGTACAGTCACAATCACACATTCAAAAAACCCTGCTTTTCACTATAATGCGTGAATGTATGAAATTAAATGAGGCTTGCAATATAATCAGTGTGGTTGGCTGCTTTAATATATTCCATTTCAATTTAAAATCACCACAAGCCAAGAGTGATGAATCTAATTTGATCAGTTGTTCACAAAAACACTGAAAAAGAGATGTAAGCAGACCTATCAACAGCTGGTAACATGGCCTGCTTTCAAAAGCAATTAATCAGTTTTTACACAACTAGAAACTCTTAAAATATTCAAAACCAGTTAAAGACCTGCAGTATTAGAAAAAGGATAGTGGAAAGGAATTCTAGTAAAAGCATCTTACATATCAAGTTACTGCTTAAAAAACCCAAAAGCCAGTATATTCAAATAAAAAGGTCAAATCTCTAATAAAAGGTGCAGTCATGTGGTGCGCCTAACAGGAATGACCAGTGTAACTTGACTTCATAGGTTTGACCACTTTTTATGAGGTGTTTCAATCGTATTTCACATTTAAATGGATTTTATGAGTTCCTCCACATATTAAAAATGCATATTTGACTGCAATCAAGTAAGTCCACAGATTACTAATAACTTACTATAGAGCCTGGCACACACAAAAAATACCACACTTTCAGAAACAGAACAAGCTCCCCTGTAATTAATGTAATTAAAAATACACAGACCTGCTTATTTCCCACTTAAAAAATACTGAGGCAAACGTTGTCTTACCTACTGTGTCTTTCATGCTTGCCATACCTTAACTTTGTGAGTGGATTTTGGCCCTGGAGGCTGCTATTTTTCCCTGGATGAGAAAATTTTTCCAGAAACTAGTGAAATTGATTCTGATTAATGAGACTGAAACTAACTTACAAACAGAACAGCACCTTACCAGACTGCACCCGTTCAGTCAGTCGCTTATTAGCATCTGCATGAGAGGAAATTTTTGAAAGCATTTCAAATCAAGCAGAATTATCCAAAACATAGCTTAGACTGTAGCAGCAGATGACTAGTAGACAAGCCTTTTCTGGAGAATGATGATCTGGTGTATCAGCACATCAGCACTGTTGGAAGACTTGGAATTCAACTGCCATTTACTTACTCAAATCGTTACCGTTGCCGATTTGAGGCAATGACTTTCTCACAACATCAGGCATAAGGACAGCATATGCAAAAGTAAAACAAGACACCTGAAAGCAAATTGCTCTGTCAAAAACAGTCACTAAAAGAGGGGAGATGACAAAAGACTAACGCATTTGCTGCTGCACAGAAGATCAACTATAAACAGAATAAAAATGCCATTTGTGATCTAGTTTTGCATCAAGCATGTGGCCAGAATTAAATACCGTTGCTTTATTTTGCTTATGATGAAACCATAAGACACACATGAGGTACTTAATCCAAAAAGGCTTGAAATACAGAAAAGATAAATCTATATTTAATGAACACTTTGCACAGTTACTCAAGACCTTTTGTTCAAGCATTTGATAATAGCTAGCTTTATCCCAAATTAAGGTGTAGTCTGTTAGCTACATACCAACATTACAACAAGACATTTTTTAAATTTGAGCATTTGTGACAGTCACAAACGTCTGAGATCTAACTCACTGTCATTTTCAACCTTACTCACCTTCACCTGCTTCCCACACAATATTTTATGCATTAGGAGGCAAAACAGATCTCTGAAGCACCAGGGAAAAAAAGGTAAGATGAAAAAGAAGTGTATTTCTTTTCTGTCTGGAAAGGGAATATGCTATACTGAGAAACAAAAAACATTTAATAAACCTCTGCCCACCTTAAACTAAATGTTTGAATGTAAGGAGCACAACAAATGTGTAATTTGTAGCAATATACATAATTTCAGAAAAAATATCCCAGAACTTGTTTGCTTAGGTTAATTTCTGGACTGGCTGCCCAACACAGGATTATTTCAGACCACGTGCAGAGCAGTCCTATGTCATCCTCTAAAAGTACATCATCCGAATATTGCAGTACTTGCTTGCAGGGGACCTGTATCTATAGGTTCACAGAGGTGCATATATCTATAGGTACACAGCACCTGTGTATGCACCTTCAAGCTATGTATTAAACAGACAAAACTGCCAACATACTGCTCTTCCTGGATAAACTCATGTGCTTTACCAATATATAATTTAGAAAAAAAACAACTTTATTTTTTCCCCCTTTTAAACTTCAACTTTTCCATTTTTTCCTGTCAGACTGGCCATCAATAAGTACTTATTCTCTCCTAGAAAACTTCTGTACACTATAAAGTCAAACTCCCTTGGAAAACAGCCATCTTCATAAGTTGTTGGTGCTACAGTCAACTGATGTTCATTACCACTAGTATCTGGGATTGGGAATATCCAATCTCCCAGTAGCCGCTGGTTACAAGTGCTGGCTTACAAACACTGTATGCTAACAGCACAAACAATTTGCAAGAATTGCCACAGCACACATTGAACGAGGGATATGTTTCCTCTGTCACACAACAGGAGTTGAAATACTCCACCAACACTATCCCTTGTCATAGTTGTGCACGCTAACTGCAAGGGAACAATTTCAGTACAGTCACCTTCACAAATATAAGAAAAAACCCTCACTACTGGCAAACTCACGTTACCTGTTCCTAATGTAATTAGACTTCATCAAAGATGAAGGAATACAAGAAATAATTAGTCATACTTGACAAAATGCACAAGAAAAGCCACCAAGTAACTGTTGTCCAGTATTTTCATGAAACAAACATGACAAAATACTCCCTGCCAACTTTAATTTGCAACACCATAATTTGAAACACTGAGTTTCCAACTCAGTTGACAAGACAAAGAACCACCATGGTTCAGCACCTCAGAGGATCACTGCTGTTCTAACCTAGTGTACAGCCACATTAAGAAATGCACTGTTCTAACATGTTGGCCAATTTCAAAAGAAAATGAAAAACCAAACACTTCATAACCTTTTTCAAGCAACTTTGCTTTTCTTTTTCTGTTTCCCCTCATGCTCTCCTCCCAAATCCTCCTTATTCATCACAAGACACTACAGAAGTGGATAAAACACACACCTCCAGGTATTCTGACATAGGGGGGCAGCAAATTCTTTCTTTTCAAAGACTCCTACCCATGTGATCTAGAAGAATTTGTATCTTCTATCCTGCTCTTCAACGGAACGTAAGACAGGCCATTCTGAAACAATGAGAGATCACAGGCTCAGCTGCCAATACTACATCAAGGACACAACGGTGTACTCTGTCCCTTTACTCGGAGGTCAATATATTTGCTTTCTTTCTTCCCTAGGTAAGATGTCTGCTGATCGCTTCCAATTTTTGAAAAGTCAGCCATTTTGAACAGGGACCACAGGAGATATGTATTCCACAGAACAACAGATGTGAAACAGGGATGCAGGCTACTTAGGTACCACAACATTAAGTACTTTCTCACAAAGACTGCATTAGCAGATGACAGGAGACTGAACACATAGCAAACAAAATGCTTTGCAGATTTTAGTGTCCTTGATGTTGCAGCTGATCTGGAAGAGAATGTGCAAGTCCCTCGTGCAGAGATAGCCTTTGATCTTAGTGTACTAACTTGATACTCTTACAAATCTGTGTGTGCTTTTTGTCTTCTACACTCCTTAAAAAGAGCCTACAAGTAAAATAATGGGTTATTTGAGGCTGCTCTGTTATAAAGGAAATACATTTTAAATGGCATTCTTAAATCAACTTTGTAAATGTATTTTTTCCCTTTTCATGCTTGACACTCAAGCAGAAAGAAGAAAGATTATGTTCTATGATCTGTAGAATACTAAACTCCTCCTTGGGATAACTTCATCTGGAGTTATCAAAATCCCTGTATTTACTGAATATGGAAAAGCAGAGGTTGACGGATTTGGCTTTTAACTGCTAAAATCTTTTGTATGTAAAAAACCCCTATTAATAAAATAATAACTATTCACCTTGAAGACTGTAAATTAATTTCCAAATGACCCCATACAAGAAGTTTAGTCTCTAGATTTGTCCCTTTGAAAAACCGTAGGGACTTAGAAGAATGACACCCTCTGTTTCTGTACAGGTAACCATAAAACAGCCTGCTCCCATGACAGAAGCCAGAACTCTGTTCTGAAAGTGATTTTTCACAGGCTGCGTTACAGATCTCATGACAGACTTTTCTGAAGGACTGGTGGGAGTTATGGAATGCCTCCTCATGGTTAACATTCATGACTAGATGCCTTTCCCCAAGTATTTACAACTGGCTATGTCTACTTTAGAAATATAGGTTATTGTGGGATGCAGAAGTGGTTTATTTCAGAGCAACATGCTCTTTTCACTTTGTTTTAGTTAACAGAGGTTGTAACTGGAGAAGGATAAAGAAACTACTTTGACTTTAGTTTTTATTCTTTGATGAAAAACCTTGAAGTGACTGGAGTACTGCATGTAACCATTTTCCACATCTGGCAAATTCATGGACTATGTCTCTGGTGTAAGTTTTCTAGTAACGCTACTTTCTAGATCTCAACTAGTCACCCTGGATCTCCTTTATAAACAATGAAGCAAAGAGGAAGTATTTCTCACATGTGATCCAAACCAGCCTAGTATAGATGAGATTAGCTGAGCCATGCCCTGGAACTGCCTAATTCTGCCAACTATACAAAGCAGCACGGGCTGATAAATTCACATACAAATGCTTGAATTCTGAGACCTCAAAGCCAGCGGAGACGAAGTGCATCCCTTCATTGGGAGTTTTCTCCATTAGTGATATTTGGTGTGGAATGCCTGCTTTGCTTTATGTAGACAGCAAAAGAACAGCAGAACCCCTGTTCACACAGCAGCTATATACTCAAGTACTTATATAATGACCTGAATGTGAACTAGAAACAATACCTCACAGTAAAGAAGGCCAGCACACCCTGGGCTGCATTAGATAAAGCATCACCAGCAGGTTGAGGCAGGTGATGCTTCTCCTTTGCTCAGCCCTGGAGAGACACATCTGGAGTGCTGGGTTCCTCAGGCTCATCTCCATCGTGTCCAGTGACAGACCGAGAGGCAATAAGCATAAACTGGAATACAAGGAATTCCATGTAAACATAGTACCTTCCTTTTTTACTGTGAGGGTGGTCAAATGGCAGAACAGGCTGATCAGAGAAACTGGACAGTCTCCATCCATAGAAATACCTGAAACCCTGAGCAACCTGCTGTAGGTGACCCTGCTCTGAGCAGAGAGTTGGACTAGAAGATCTCCAGAGGTGTCTCCTTGCCTCAGCCATTCTGTGATTCTCTTACTAGGACTGAACTGGTATCTCACCTCTCTCGTGTTCATGTAAAACATCACTTCTTACAGTCTTGGCACCAAGAAGAACTTAGTGAAGTATATCATCACTGCCAGTACAGACTGGAGACATATATAGTCTCTTGGTCACTTCACTGAACTGTGACTCTTTGGCTTTCTGAGCTATTTCATACATTAGGAACACTCATCTCTCATCTCTTCTAGGACCTCACTGTTGCATGTGTAGCATGAGTGACAAATTTTGTCCCAAATATCACCATATACACACTACTTTGGGAGGCATATCCAGTGGTGGATCATCTACGGGTGAGGAGAAAATCCTACCCATGGAAAGATAAAGGATCTTCTGTTTACTCCTCTTCCCACTTTGCACCTATCAAAGCAAAACATCAGATGCATTTCCTCGAGAGGGAGGAAAACCTTTACATGTACCCCCTCATTCCTGAGCTTGTCGCTGCTCATTTCCTCACTCTCTTTTTTAAAGGCAACGTATATCAGCTGAAAAGCTAAGGGTGGGTTCTTACTGCATAAAAGGCCTGTCACTGAGGTGATTTATATTACCTTTATAATTGGGATATATTGCACTAGAGAGCTTTGCTTTACAATGAAAAGTTTGTTTGACCTTCAGGCGTTCCCTGGGCCTCACTTAACTAGGCCCAGTTGGTGACACAAAGCACCCACACTGTTGGGAAGTCTTAAATGTAAAACTTCCTGCGTAAGATCAACAGCATTTTCTCCTGAATACCGTTTGTAGTTCATACTCTGCAAAGGAACACTATTTTAAAAACAAAGTATATATACCAATCTAAACTATGGCAAAACCATGGTTTATCATAATGCCATCAAAAATGTACTATTCAACGGAAGTACTGGCCTGCTCCAGACATTTCAAAAACATCAGTGTGCAGCTACTGAAGAAACTTCCCAAGAAGGATGTACTTCATCTGTAAAACTGCTGATTTTTGCAAAGAGAGATTTCCTCACAAATCTCATTTTATGGTTAAAAGAGGAAAAAAACCCCACATTCTTTTCCAGAGACTTTTTTCCTCCCCTGTTTTACACATCCAGAGCAGGAGGATATAGAATCCCGTTTTCAAACTAATCCAACTCTGGAATTCTTTCAGAGATGTCTAGTGCCAATGTAATGCTCTGCTGACCACTCTGCAATGGTTTTCAGTAATATATACATCAATACATACAGATCTTGTTAAACACTTCCCTAATCAAGAAAAACTCACAGATAACAAGTACAATATTACTTTGGGGAGCTCCTACTAGACATGCAGGACCTAATTTTAACCTCACTGGGTTCAAACAACCCTTAAAAATAAAGGCTACTTTTTGAAATGAACCATTTCACTGTCAAGCTGTATTGCAAATGACTTTCATTTACCACTCCAAATCCTTTAGCATTTCTATTTCTCATGACTCTTACCCAAATTTTCTATACTGTGAATTTTAGGATTGTTTTTTTGTCAAATTAACATCATACATCTGGTTTGTTCTTTCATGTCTTTATTCTTCTTTTGCACTAATGCTCTTTCCTTGTGTAATTCAGAATAGGCGTTTCTCCTTTCCTTTATAAAAGACAACCTTTTCAACAAGACACCCCACGTGAGTCCCTATGACAGCCTAATAAAAAGATACTTTCGTATTAATATATTATTGGGCTCTTGATTACGGTACCAACTTAATGCCATGGATTATGATGTGACAACTGGAAGTTCTTTAACCTGTTCTTAAAAAGCAAAGACTTAACAAGTAACTAAAGCCCATAACCCTTCCCCTGCCCCCCCCCAAAAAAGAAAGGTTTACTTTGTAATTGCCATGTTACAAAAAATCCTCAACAACTCAAATCCTCTCAAACTGCAACAGAATTTTTGAAGTGCAGCGCTGAACTACTCATATTGTTTCTACAGTCAGAGCAGAGGCACACAGACAAGTAACTGAAAGGCATCCTAATGTATGAATGTGCAACTTAAGGCTTTACCATGGCAATTACCTGTTTATCTTATTTGTGGCAATGTGTAGTTACATCTTACTCTTCTTTTCTTTATCCTCCTAAAACCTTTGTAAAGTCTGAGTGTACTGTTACTCTCACACCTATTTTTTCAGTTGTCTTGGGTTCAGCAGTAGCAGTCATTTTTCTCCTTCTTGGTAGCTGGTGCAGTGCTGTGTTTTGACTTTCAGCCTGGGAACAGAGCTGGTAACAATGATGTTTGGTTTGGCCAAGGACTTTGTGAGTCTCATGCTCCGCCAGGGAGGAGGGGAAGCTGGGGGGAAGCAGAGACAGGACACCTGTCCCAAAGTACCCAAAGAAGTATTCCATATCACAGCACGTCATGCCCAGGATGTAACTGAGAGTGAGCCGGAAGGGCCAGGACTGCAGGGTTGGAGGAGGTATGGGTTGGTGCTTGGTCGGGCTGGGGAGGTGCGTTATCAGTCGGCTGGTGGCGAGGTGTTGTATTCTCTTCCCCTGTTATTTCTCTTATCGCTATTATTATTATTGGTGGTAGCAGTAGTGATTTGTGTTATACCTTAGTTACTGGACTGTTCTTATCTCAACCTGTGGGAGTTGCATTCTTTTTGATTCTCCTCTCCATCCCTCCAGGAGTAGGGGGAGGGAAAGAAGGGGGGGAGTGAGTGAACAAGCTGTCTGGCTGGGTTTAAACCACGACATTGGTGAAGGATGCTAACCGAATGGCAGGCCTAGGGCTTTCACGGCAGGAAAGCCATGAAAGGCTGCTGGAGGGACAGCTTGAGAAAAGGTATATTTGGTTACCTACACCCTATGGGTCAGCACTAAGAGGACAGAGAATACATCTAATCACAAATCACTACTGTTAAACGCCATAACAGGACAAAAAGGATCCTTTCTGGTACTCGGTAGAAAACATGCTTATATGCTAATAGACTAAATACTGAAACAAAATGCTTGTTTTGTCTAAATAAGAACTCCTGACTAAATATTTCTCATGTTCAAAATTTGCCACAGCAATACAATAAAATTAAAATGAAGCTTAGACTTCAGATCATACTCAAAAGTTCAAAAAGGCATAGACACTTCACTGTAGTTTCTGAATAATATCAGTCTCTGTTTTCTGGAAAACATCAAGAAAATACTGCTTTTACATGTCCTCATAACCAGGTCAACTTCCTGGCTTTTTGCATTACTGTTGTATCTGAAATATGGCTTAAACTGTGAAGCAGTTGATAAATCTTTGGAGAACAGAAATGGAAAAAACAGAAATATTGCTTTTAAACTTTCATTCAGACTTTCCAAAACTAAACCTCTGGATAAGAACCTCTATTTATTTCTTCCTCTCTACATGGAACTACTAGAAGAGTTGGAACAGTTGTGATTCACTGAATGCATGCATTTTATGTTCCAACATCTGCTGCTTTTGCAAAATTATGGACGTTTCCAACCAAGAAGCTACACTTTGGACTTCCTAAATTTAAGCAATATTTGAAACAATTTAATTATGTGTTATCATGAAATTGCATGCGTGATAACCAATTTCAAATCCACTGATTTCTGTATAATGCAAAATTTCGAGTATGAAATAATATAAACTTCCCACACCAAAGTCTTGATTACTATAGTTTACCATTACTGTTCAAAAGCATTGTAGCTAATGCTCTTACTAAGTATGTTAACTATTATTTGTTTTGGTTACTCACTACTATTTTTTGTTAAGAATGCTTTAAACTAGAGGCTCAGCTCTAAAAAAATAAAATAAAAAAAGTCTAGTTTAAGGTGAATTCGCATGTATATGATTTATGAACAGTAACCCCCCCCACATTTCCCTTTAATGTTTCTTTGCCCTCCACCAAGACTATGTGACACAATTTTTAAGAAAAATATTAACCTGATAAATGTGCTTCTGTTATGTTCTGCTGGCTGTTTACATAACATCTACTGACAGACCAGAACTATGAAACAATACCATAAGTAGCGAAATGTGTTAATTCCAAGTCTGTAAAATTCTATTAATGTCAAATATTATTTGTTTTTATCATCTAAATAAACTAGCTTAAGCTGTCACTCACTCCTTTTTATTCATTTTTTGTTTTGTCTTACTGCATGCATCTCTCACAGAGTGAAAAATGTCTATTTAAAGATGAGTGGAAATACCACAGTACATAATGTTTTCATGTCAAAATAATTACATTATTATATTCTGAGTTAAATAATATAAGATAGGAAAACATTCTGATATGCATTTAACAGTTGTAATCCTGGCAGGATCGAATCAGCTTTTTCTAAACTCATTTCTGTTACATAAAAACAAAGAGCTCCCTAACCTGACCACACGCCTCTCTCATCCATCTAAGCCCCCTCACAGAAGAGGGACAAGCCAAGACATAAGAACATCATGCTAAGTTTTTTTTTTTTCAAGGCTGAGCCACATTTTGGCCTGTCATGGAAGACTCATTTGTTCTCAAAAGAATGCCAGTGGACGTACACTAGCCTGAAAGATGAAATTTGGTGGTTGGATTATTGTGAAGAGATGATCACTGAAATGGATGGAGAGATGACAAAAATGTAGTACTGCTTTATGAATGCAAGTTGTTTTTTTTATTTAATAAACCAAATTGAAGCTGCATTTAGACACTTCTCTGTCTTGAGCTATGTTTTTATATGTATATGATGGACCATTTTTGTGTCCCCTATGGAATAAACCAAGTATTTTCTATTATGCCATTCACTACACAACCTTCTAGTCCTTAATAAAGAGAAGAATTTATCTCCATCTATTTCTTATGGAACAGAGCGTAACTGTATTTTCTTGATCTATTTGATATAAATCCTTTGTTTGTTAAAGGATACAGAAAGATACTTAAAAACAAATGTCTCCCATGCAGTACCACCACTTCAGTAAATATAGTAATTAAAATAATTTCATTTGCAGTATTAATTTAAATACTGTCGTCGTCCCCCCTGTCTCCCCCCCCCCCCCCCCCCAATTTTCACAACCTGTCTTCACGAATAATGATGCTGTTTCTTCTAAAGGTCAATATATTTCAAACCGCTTTGGAGACAAATTCTTAGGGCTCATATGCCTAGCAGGTACGGGTTGAGGTAAGTACATTTAACATCAAAAAAATAAGAGATTCCTATCACCCATGGAGTCAGGCCAAATCTGGGAGCTTAAAATAGCTTTTGGCAAGTACACAGTAGAACAGTTGCCTTATGTAATAAACACAGAAAAATTAGGCACTAATACATGTGCAACACAGCATTAAGTCTTGAAGCACTCCACAGAAATGTCAATATTCCAGTAACCCATTTACTTCATATTTCTATTTCACCATTTCCCTTCTGAAATTACACAGAGATTACAATTTTCTTCCTTTATATTAGTATCACAAATTGTGATTGTTTACTTTTTTACAGCATCCCTTTCACATGAACACTGTTTTCTGTTCCTCAAAGTATCTTCTCCTTGGTAGCTTGCTTTAACACTGTCACATAATAAATGCATGCTTGTTGTCACAATGAGTGCAAGAGAAAGCTTTGTATTTCTGATGTCATTTTGATACATCATGATTTTACAGAATTAAATCACTAAATCTAACACTTCACAATACTATCAAAGGTATCACATGACTTATTTAATACACAGCAAACAGAGTTTCTATCTGCCCAGTTTTAGTAAAATATCAGGGCAACAGAGCCATAAATTGTCCTGAATATTAATTTTCTCTAACCTGCAGTAAACCATTTTTGGTTTCATACTGCACAGTTTAGACAAATCTATAACCAAGTATGTGCGACAATAAGTAATGAATCAGCACACAGACATGACTGTAGATTGATACAGGAAAACACACTTTAAAAAGCCATTTTAGTCAATAAAATAAATATTTGGCCTATGAGAAATCAGCTCCAGTCCCCCTATCTTTTGTGGAGTCAAGGATTCATTCCATGTATATATGGCTGTAAGCAATGCTTTTACAAACGTATTTATAGCTGACATCAGATACCCGAACCAGATACCCTTGATCAAAATACAAGTAATAAACCTACAAAGGTGTTAACTGGAACAGTGCAACTTTATGTAAGTTCAGCTAGAGAATATTTAAATTGAAAGATGTTAAGGTATCAATGACAAAAATTAAGAGGCTCCAAATGCGCAGGCAATACAGTCAAGGTTTCCAACCTAATTTTAAGGGAAATCATAATTAAAGACCTGAAAGTCCTCTCATAACCTTCTTAAGCTGGACTGGCCATGAAGAAAGGGAAAAAGAGAACTGGTATTATGTACAACACTGTACACCATCTTCAGTAGGTCACTGGTCTTTTAAATAATCTCTAGCGAACAAATAAGATTTCAGAAAGTTTTTAGTAGATAATTACACTTCCTGATTTTGTAATTAGTGGAACTACATGTAATTACATAATAATTATGACGGTAATTACGTAATTAAGATGTATAATTATGTAGTAAAAAACATTATGGAAATAAAAGCCATCAACTGTATAAGCACAATACATTTTTAAAAATAAATTCTGTATCATCTGTTTAAAGCTACCATTTTCCTCAAAATATCAAAGTGATTATGAGCCATCACTGGCAAGTTCTAAAATATATTTCTTATGTGATTTAAAAATCATACAGATAATTGTATCTTTTAAAAAATCTCTTAAAAGCCTTAGCTTTACATTATCCTTCTGATGTCTAGGCACGTATATACTGAATGGATTATACAGAGTTAAACTGTTTATCTATTTCCAATTTCTACTAAAATAATAATAAAAAAATTAGCATCAATGTCAGAATTGTGGTAGCTAGCTAAAAGACAGGATTTTGGTTTGTTGTTTTTTTTTTTGCGTACACTGCCAGATCCATTAAACTTAAAGGTCTTCTAAAAGGGAAAACATGCTAGTCTTGCACTTTCCACTAGAAAAAAGAGCTTACTGCTGTGAGAAGCAGTGATCATTAGAAGACACCTTGTCACTTCTGACTTCCACTTAACAACAACAAAACTGCCCCCATCAAAAAACAAACACAAACTTTATTAATTGATATGAAACCAGAAATACAATGTGTCTGTATGAAAAATGTCAGAGTTGCAGATAAAAAAGAAATAGTGAAGAAAAAAGACCTCTAAAAGTATTTTTTGTTAGAGAAACTCACTAAAGAACTGATAAAGAAGGTAGAAGACATTATACAGACTACACTATTGAATGGGTTGTAATAAGTTGGCATGTATCTATACATTTAAGTAGCAAAAAAAGTCCTGAAACGCAAATGAGAAGATATGCTTCACTGAAAAACAGGTGTGAAAAGAGAGTAGCAACATACTCAGACTTTACAAGGGTTTTAGGAGGATAAATAAAAGAGGGATATGACAGAACCACAGATTACCACAGGATAAGATAAAAAGGTAATTAACCATGGTAAAGCCTTAGGTTGCATATTTGTACATTAGGATGCCTTTCAGTTACTTGTCTGTGTTCCTCTGCTTTGACTGGAGAAACAGTATTAGTAGTTCAGCACTGCACTACAAAAATTCTGCTGCACATTGGGAGAATTCAAGTTACCTACAAGAAAGCTGCAGAGGGACTTTATACAAGGGCATGTAGTGACAGGACAAGGGGGAATGGCTTTACGCTGAAAGAGGGTAGAGTTAGATTAGAAATTAGGAAACAATTCTTCACTGTGAGGGTGGTAAGACACTAGAGCGAGCAGGTTGTCCAGAGAAACTGTGGCTGTCCCATCCCTGGCAGTGTTCAAGGACAGGTTGGATGGGGCTTTGGGCAAACTGGTCTAGTGGAAGGTGTCCCTGCCCACGGCAAGGGGCTTGGAATTTTATGATGTTTAAGGTCCCTTCCAACCCAAACCATTCTATGATTCATCCCACCTGCAACATTACAATATGCAATAGAAAAATCTTCATTAATAAAAATCATTTTATTAGCTGTACAATCCACAGTAAATGCATTGCTGTCAAGCCACAGATTTTCCACATTGTAGACGTAACAGTTTTAACTCATTTTTCCATTTATTTCATTCACAAGCTGAAGAAATAACAATATGTAACTTCGAGAGGTGTCACACTCCGTAAGCCTGCCCAGAGAAAGGGTTATAGAAATGTACAGTGCAATGGGATTTATTTAGATTTTGTAGGTTTAACTAAAAGACCACATGAGCAGAAATAAAATGGAGAAAAAAATTACACTTCTAATGTTAAAAATATCCAACTGGCAATAAAAGAAGTTGCGATCATTATTGGAGGATAACCTAAGATTTAAAGATCAGCTGTTTATGCATTACTTCAAAAGGGCCAACAAACCTAAAGTAAACACTTTTCAATAATTTTTGCTTTCAAAAAAGTTAGTAAGATTTAAAAATACTCAAGAAACGGTGACTAATTAAAAAAAAGTAAAAATGTTCAGAAATCTTCCTCTTCAAAACAACACGTTAAGGAAAAATGAACAAGTGCTTTTGAATATATGCTCTAAGATTAAATTCTTGGAAATTATTATTTTACAATCTCTTCAAAACAACATGATTGGAAGACAAAGTACTTGACAGCAAATGTGCAGAAGAGCATTTGTTTGCTTGGATGTAAAGATCACTATAGTGAGCTGAAGTCAGCTCAGTGATAATGGCTGGAGATGTGACAAACAGAAATGCTTTGTTTATTGACCTGTACTCTCTGGAAAGAGATATGCTGAGTTTCATCTGTTGCCATCTTAAAAATAAATGCACATACACATATGCACATAGGTTATTCATATGATTTCTCCTTATCTTCCTCTGAAAAATGCATGTAGATAACTAGATCCCTTTATTTACTGCAACAAGTTGTAGCCTGTATATGATAAAAAAGTGGCAAATTGTTCTGATGCCAGAAGTCTCCACTTCATTACATTAGTTTCACATTCAATACAATCCTTCCAGCTCCATCTCACACCTGTACTCCTCCCGTTATCTGACTGACCCTCCACACTGATCTCAGCCTAGGGATATCTCCTTGCTCAGGCCCATCCTTTCAACCCTAATTGCAGTTTGTGTGTCTCCTTCAGTCTCACCACCATCAGGAACACATACATTAAACCACACTGACAAGCAGCCCTGCCAACCTCCCGATTATACCTTCTTTCAGAGAGTTACGAAAAAATTTCTGTTGAAAAAACCCCAAACCAACAACAAAATCACTCCAACCTGCTACTTGGCACACCAAGTTATGACCATACTGGGGAAAAACATCCAGCACTGAAATGATGGGATTCACACAAATATTCAGAGCTGAATTTTATTTTTTTATGTTTAGATCTAACAGCCTAGAAAAGTTTAGTTTTTCCCAACATAATTTTGCACTTTAATAATCCATAGAGTAAACTAGGAACTTCTGGTGCTTGCATGGAAGAGTGGCAGTGCCATAAACAACCTCAGTGATATTATTAATGCTTTCAGAATAATGCTGCAGTCATTGTGAATAAAAAGACTATAGCACCCTTGTCTTCTACTTGATGCCAGCAGGAAGAACTGAACTGGCATCTACTACTGGCATCTCTCTGTAGAGACATCTATGTGAGGCAGAGCAGTTGTATTGACTTTATGTGGGGTCCATCTCTCTTCTTTTTTAAAGACGTAACTCTCCACTCCTGCTACTCCTTAATGTTCACCTAAGCAGTAATGTCTAAATAAAATCAAAACCTAGCTCTGAAAAAACAAGTGTAAGAAAGTGCTGAAAATGTTTTGAGTAAGTTGCTAGTCACAATGGAGCCTTTTTTCCTTTCCTGGTGTAAAAAACAGTTCAAACCAAACAGCTCTTACGGTGTTATTCATATCTGTAAATTAGGGGGTGTGGCACAGGGATACTGAAACTTAAACTGTTTTCTGACCCAATACTAACTGTGCAACAGTTTCTAATTTAGAAAGGCAGCAAAGGAATTTCAGAATTTCACTTTGCGTAGTATGACGACTAAGAACTTTACACTGTATCACAATGTTAACATATTAAACCGTATCATCATAACAGACCTTAAACTTCCAGATGAATGGAAACATCTATTTGAAGGATAAATGCTACTATTAGTAATAGCATTAAAGACCTGTAACTATATAATCCAGGTATTTCCGGATGGTACAATTGACAATTTCTGCAGTCACTGAAACAAGAAAACATCATGTAGACCAATCAGCTTATTTTTGATTCTTACAGGGAAAAGAGTGACCAACAACAATATGTAATGATTACAGCAGATCACAAATGAAAAATGAGTGAACGATGCTGTTGCAAATGCTGTAAACACCATACTGGTATAAATAACCAGAAGGACTGTCTGCAAAACATGTTAATCCTTCTCCTGTATTCCACAGCAGCAGACCTGACTTACTGGAGGTTTATACACAAACAAACAAGACAAAGGGAAAAAAAACAAACCATCAAAGAACTCCCCCACAAACATGCAGAGAAGTGGAAAATAATTCAGGTTAGTTGTTGAAAGAGCCTTAGAAGATAGCACACAGGTTTTAAATATGGAAAACTCTCTGAGAGAATAGTCTATCACCCACTGTGCACAGAATAAGCTTCAGAAAGCAAAATTCATCTTAAGATACAAGGAGCAGCTCTCTACAGCAGATACAGTGAAGCACCAGAAAAAATCGGCTGTAAAACTTGACAAGTTTGTAGAACCTGCACCACCAGAGGATTTTTAAATTTAGCCTATCTTTAAGACACAGGCTATGGTATTGATCCTCTTGCAGGAAAAGGGAGAAGCTTGGATGTCTTTTGGAACTCCCACTGATTTCATAATTATTATTTCAATGAATAGTATGGACCTTCAATATAAACAATTGAACAAACAAAACCTGTTTCATAATTAAGGTTCTGTATTTTGAAGAGGCAAGTACAGAAAATACAAATGAATTAGTAGCAAAATCTCAAGGTTCTGAATGACAGAAGACATTAATTCTTTCAAGCTACGATGGAAACCACATTTATATCTTGAACCTCTAGCCATTGAAAATTCTTTCTGTTTACAGAAGAGCACTCCAAGATGAATAACACCTAAAGCTGCTGTTAAGAATAAACAGAATATACAAGAAAGAAGAACTAGCCTTTAAAAATACAGGAAAAATGGCAATAAAAGGTAGATTTGACAAAAGTCTATGCAATTTAGGCTCAGAACATTCCAAAACAAAGCAAAAATCCTCCCCAAACCAAAATCAAAACAACAGTGAATAAGTGTTCTAGTCACATAAAAAATAAAGGGAAGACTGAAAATACCAAAGACGTACAACACATACATTAAAACTTGCCACCATTTTTTATAAAAGCAAGGATGCTGATCACAGGTCACAGACAGAATGGCTTGTGAACGATGGCATGGAAATAATCTTTTTCTTGGCTTTCAAGGGAAAATAAACACTCACTTCACATTATGAGGGGGATTTGATTAAATTTCCTTTTCAGAAATAAAACAAAATTAGCATATAAAAATTATTTCAGTCCTACAGAGTTTTACATCAAGTGTATCAAATCAAGAATATGCATTACTAGAAAATAGAACACTGGCATCTATAAAATAAAAAGGTGACCAAAATAGCAATAGGCAATTATTCTCAAGTTCTGGTTGTGTTTTAGAGCAATACAAAGATGTCTTCCTCCCAGAAGATATCTAAAAAATGGGACAGAACTGTACATAGGTTTACCTCACCTAGTTAGTCTCTTTGAAGAGAACTGAATTTAAATGGTAAACTAACAGATCTAACTTGTCTTGCCTTAATTCCTTAACACCTGCTGTGGCACCAAGACTGAAATCATTGGCTGGCTGAAGAATATACAAAAACTTTCAAATAGCTAAGAAAAAAAAAAATACACCATGATGAAAGGTAAACTGTCCAAGAGAACAGAAGTTCCTAGGAGAGTTCTTTCAATTCCTTGACAATTACTCTGGAAACCAATTTTATTGAACTTTCTCCAGTTAGTGATGAGGGTCCAACAAATATTTTTCGATTAAGGCAGAAGGTGTGAAATTATGTGAAGGCAGAAGCCACCATACTACTTTTTTTAGAGATACTAACCTTGAATAACAAAATTCTAAATGAGATTAAGCAGGCCAAAATGACTGAAACCAGGAAAATCAAAGTAAACCAAAATGCCATGAACTTGAGATACGAACTCATGATTCTGAAATGATGGGAGAAAAAAAGCAAACCCAAATCCCTCAAGTCTCAGGATTTCTCTAATTACTTAACTACAAGTTAATAATATGAACAGCTATGAACAGGGCACAGGTGACTCCAGAAAACATCAGCAGAGGTACTTCCAGCAAACATACAGATCCAGTGTACAAGATGCTGGATAGATACCAGCTAAAATACCAAGTATTTGCAGTTTCTCATCCTGAAAGATTAATTCAACCTAGAAAATATAGCATACAGAAATGCTAAGAGTAAGGATCATGCATCAAAGACCAATTCTTCCTAAAGAAAGCCAAGAGTTTCTCTGTCTTAGTTTAAAACAAAATAGAGATGTTACCACTGTTCCCAAAAGCATAATAGAGAATATCAAGGAAGGGAAACAAACAAACATTTAAGGAATGGACATTAACCAGCCACAAACAAGTCAGAATGGAAAAATTCTGGTGAATTTTCAGTCATCACAGATCAAGGGTCTGAAACAGATTTTGAACAGCAGGGAAAAAGGAAGAACCACACACAGGTTTCAAAATTAAGTGCCATAAACTTTCAATCCTTTAAGATGATGTGGTCTGCAGTAGCAGGGGATTGGATGTGATCATCCATGAAGTCTCTTGTACTCTTTTGTTCTTGCATTAGGCAAGAGATCTACACATGAAGTAATTTGGTTTCAGCTTGCAGTAGCATCCACCACCAGCACATTTCCAAAATTGTATTAACCTGGAGGTCTAATTGTATCAGACTGGAGATCACACTGGTTATACAGTGTGACCTTATTTGGAGGTACAAAGACATTCTGAAATGCAAGCATCAGAATGAATTCACTATCTTAGAGGCATTAGGAAAGGAAATGAGAACCCCAAAAGGAAGCACAATAGGCCCAAAACAGACTGTTCATTCATTTGAGCATTTTTTTAGCTACAGTGTTACACTACTTTGATTTGGACAATATTTAGAAAGACTGAATTTTGTTTAGTCTCTTTCCATCACGCAGGAACCTATCTTGTGACGCAAGGCAGGAGTAGGGAAGACAGCCACAGCTGAGCAGCTATTAAAGTAGTGGTAGTAGTCTCCAGCTGCAGCACGTTTTCTTTACAGACACCACCAGCACTGCACAGAGGGTGCAGTGGAAGTGCTCTCTGTGGACAATGCACTTCAACAAGTAGGACCCAAACACAGCTTTATTCAGAATTCTACACATTAGCCCACCTTCAGAAATATTCTTCTGTCAGCTTGAAAATCACCTAGCTGCACAGAACCTGTGGATCCATTACAGCTTGGAAATGTTTTAGTTCAGAAATGTTATGGTAATCAAGAGAAGAAAAAAAATAATCTTCCTACATTAGCTTAATCTGTGTATTTAAGAGAACTTTGTAGACAATTAGCACTACTGCTTTTCTTGTGCTATCATTTTGTCCCTGATAAAAAGTGTCTCTTAATACTAGCAGCTGAATGTAAATTTTAATTTTGTATACATATATTTTAATTAATCTATTTACTGAAGCTGACGTGTCCTTCAAACGTCAAGCAAAGAGATTTTTCTAATGGTGTAACATGCAAGAAAAGCACTTTTTCCAAAGCGCAGTTGCTTCTAAAGAAAAAGAGAGACATACAAGATATTCTTAAAGTGGTTAACTCCAACATAACACATTCCTCTCACAGGGGATGCCTGAATTCATACTTTATTCTAGTTTGTATTTTAGATTACAGCTCCGTAGTTCAGATTTGAAGACTACAAATAGGGGGGTCTAGTTTCTGGCACGCACACTGCTATTAAGCTATGTTAATTAATTAAAATTTTAAACTTACCTTTATCATCTTCAGTAATCACTTTATCCATTGCATACTCCACATCAAAAATATATCGGTAAAAGCAGAGCTGAGTGTACAGGGCCTTTTCAGAATACTGCAATGTAAAAAGATAGCAATTAAAAACCCAACTCAAAAATGCGCCTGCTGCACCCATTTCAAAGTCCACTATCAAAAGGTGAATCTTCTTAGTTCCTATTTTTTATCCTGTTTATTTGTTCTATTCATGTCAGATTTTAGAACTATGACTGTTATTATTACACCACAAAATCTCTTTACTGTATTGCTACTTCTTATCACAATTTACACCAGACTTTTTTATCTAAATCATACTAAACTTACAAGTTCTCACAGAAACATAAATTGTGTTTATCCATTCTTATAGATACACGCATCATAATGATGCTTTAGCAACAAAATGTAAGTCGTAAGAATGATGGGACAAAGGAGTAACTTCAGTGCTTTAATATACCATACAATGCAATTATCTCAAAAAAGAAGAACTAATGTATATTTTTGATGAATACAGGTGTTTGGCTGTATTTACTCCCTTCCCACACACACACACAGCTGTGGTTACATAAATTGTGAACTTGCCATTCAAATAAGAACAGGTGCATATATACCTTTACAGCTATGCCATCACCTTGCTCTACACATCTGTGAAGGCTACTGCCTGTTTAGTAATCACACATTTAGTTAAAAAATCTGCAGGTGTGTATATGTGGAATATGATATTCAGTTAAATGCTCTGAATGTCAGGATGTCAAGCCTCTGTGCTATTCCTCTAGTTCAAAAGTACATGCCTGTATGCATTTGTGTCACTTGCCATTCCGTGCACTAGAAGATTGCTTGAATAGACACGAGATCCATCTTGCCCATACTACAACTAAACCCTTTCAAGTTAATTTTCCTGCATTTTTGTTCAGTAAAACATTCCAATTCCTGCTGTTTAAGATACCGAAGTACAAATACTGGCCAACAATGGTTTGAAGAGTTGTGCGTTATAAAAATCTTAGTTAAGAATGAGACAACCATAACAGCATCAAACATGGAAGCAGCATCAATTTGAATACATTTAGTACACGTTGGTATGTACAAATTCTTGAAGATTTTCCTGATGCACTATAAGACCAAGGAAGAATGTGGTTAGACCAACCTGAAACTGTGACTCAGTACACAAAGAACGATCCTGAGAATGCAGTGGAAGAGCAGCTGGCAAACTATTTCTGCTTACTGGAATTCTGCTTTAACTTAGCTTTTCACTCTTCCAACCAATCAAGCCAAGGTTTGTTACTAAATTCAGCTAATTTTACACTTCCACTGACATGTTATAAAGTATCTGTAACTATTAAGCGACTCATGTTGAGACATTTGACAACTATTACTACTGCTTAGTTATTTTTTATGTATTTTAACACTGTACTTTTTTCCACTTCATGTGAACCTATTTTAAAAAAAGACACAGAGGCTTATTTTACTCCTTATTAGCTATTCTATGATATGCATCATCATTATACTATTATACACCAGTTATTTTTAGTAAATCCTGATTACTGCTTCCTGAAGAAGAAAAAAGGACGACAGCGATTAAGTTATTTGTTTAGTTTTTTAGATTCAGCTGTAATTGCTGGTACACATCTCCCTGACTGCACACATGAAGCAGGTTGAATAGAACACTGAAATTACCTCCTTCATAATAGTTTGTTTTGATAATGTATTGTGTGTCGAGATGATGAGAAACAGTTGCTGTCAATTTGATTAGCCATTATATTTTTATGTTAATTGCCATTATTAGGTCCATTCTGTTTAGTGTCACCATAGAAGCCATACAATGTTAGCATAAATAACAAATTGGAGTAAATTAGGAAGATATATTTTTGCCAATTCATTTTAATTGCCCCTCAGTCCTTCCGTCGGTTAACGCAGCTGTTGACCCATAATAAGCGCTAGGTCAATATAGCTGCTTGTCAATTCAGAAATGCAAAGTGCTGTGTTGCTGGTAATGGATATACAACAACCTTTGCCAGCCAACTGAAGCAAACGAATGACAACCCACATGAAAAAAAAAAGCATCAGCTATAGAGTTTAGTGACCTGATATTAGTAGGCAGGCTAATTGAAAGTCACTGCTTAAATGGATAACGAAAATACAAAAATCAGTATGTAAAAATGTACACATTCACACACAGACACATATACACACTTTTTCTTTTTTTTACTGATAATGTGCTAGTATCACCTTCCCTTTAGCTTCCTGCCACATCCTACCCTAGTAATAGGTAGAAAACAAAAGGGTTTGAAAATTTTCATGTGAATAAGTATGAATATTATGGCATACTTATGAATCCATGGGAGAGGTACCCCAAATTTAAAAGGACTTCAGGAATTACTTTTTATCACCACTGCTTTTATTTCCTTATTTTCCGATAACCTGTAGGTTTAAAAGTGGGAAGAAAGTCCAATTTCTAAAATCAAATCCCAAGTAGTATTTTATGTTTAATGGTGATTTCTTTTGTGTAAAGAAAACCTGACACCCCCAACATTATGGCAAGAACTTGGACTAAATTTGTATTATCATTTATGCTTAATTTCTTCCCATGAAAGACTGAATGATGAGTACATGAAAAAAACCCTCTATTTTGAAGTTCTTATTTGTTCCATGATGTTTGATTTCTTGATTTCATTAAGAACTGACTTCAGCAGCTAAGTCTGCTTCTTTGACAGCTTCCATTCATAGCAAGAACACATTGTTCTTTCCATACAACCAAATACTGTTTTATTTGAAATTGCATTTAAAACAGCAGTGAAAAGATGAAGGAACCAAAGGTATATAGTTTGCATTCAGCACAGTTATTATTCACTCCTTTCACATAAAAATTAAGCTTCTAATATAAACATAAGAGATGTAATATTCACTGTGCTTGGCCAACAAAATATTAAAGAAATCTAAGTTGAATATGGTTGCAGAACTGAGGCCAGCTGTGCATCTCCAACCTGCCTCCCCAGGAAGAATTTTTTATGAACACTGGAAAAGCAAGCTTTCATGACTAAGCACAGAAGCAGGGTACAAAATGCTCAGTTATGAAAAGCAAATAATCCTGCTCAGCTACCACACACACCAGGGAATGCTCACTGGGAAATACATTAGGAAAGGAGACTTCACAGATGCAAAGCATTTATGTTTTTGGAGTTCCTGAAGGTCAGCTGTGCCTCTACAAGTGCCCAAGTCCACTTTGTTTGCCTGCAATAATTAGCTTCCTATTTGTCTTGTCCGTACAGCTGCTGACGCTTGAACAAGTCACTGAAGGGTACCACCATCTCTTCTAGGACAAATGCCTAGAGCAAGGCCCCAGCTCACTCCACCGCTCAGGCCCAGTAAACTGTGATGCATTTTTCCACATCAGAACAAAATTTCCAGTGGGGAATGGCCTCAACTACATCAGTTCCTAGCAGTGTATGCAGTGAAAAGGGGATTTCTCCAGAAGAACCAGACACAGGTCTGCAACCCTTCTGGCAAGAACAGAGAACTGAATTTTGTTTTCTTCAGCTTGCACAAAGAGAGTGGGGAAATTGCCAGTATCAACCTTTTCTCCTCTTTCAGAAGTGTCAAAGCTCATCTCCCTGAAAGTAAGCAGACATGGGAAGATTCAACTATTGGCGACCGTCTTACTACGCTGAACACAGTGCCTGAAGAGAACTTAAGATGCACTATTTCTCACCAGCTTTTCTGTTATGGAAGGAAGGTTGGTGGCAGCTGCATTTTGGTGTTGAAATTAGAAGGCTCTCCCTCAATGCTGGTTGTTTTAGATTACACCTCAAGAAACTTCAGTTGAGATGCCTTATTTGCCTCATCCTCTTCCATCCTGTTAACAGAGTGCCTGAGTGGCTTAACACACCAACCTTTAACATCCATTTAGTAGCTAAGGGCAATATGAAGACCTAGAGAATCCAGGTAAGAAAGGTCTGAGGAAATGAAAACGCCAAATATAAACAGAAGGAAAAGCTGATGGAAATTCACATCAGCAAGGTAACAGAAGACTGAACTAGTGATTCTATTTCTGATGTTTTACTTACCTGGATATAGTGCTATTCTATTAAAAACACCTTTTCCGTCTCTTGAAAGTATACAGTTGAACAGGCCAGGAAACTAAACACCCTACTTAAGACCAATTTTCTTTGAACTGTTGTGAGTTCCTGTATTAACTGAAGTAATATGTGATGGTCAATGCTTTTTCAATGCTTTTCAGATTACTCATATTCCTCTACAGTAGGTGAAGTCTTTTATTTACTCTTTGGCATCTCCTAAATTCCTATAGCTCTCTATAGTCCCACCACTCTCATGATCCCCTAAATATTTTCTGCATTCTCTTTTTTGTTTCTGCCCTTCTGCTTTCTTCTGCACTTGACTCTCTTCCACTTCTTCAAGCCCACTCTGTGGTGGTGTTATTTTTTATTCTTTCTCATTTACTCTGTTGTGTCACCTATGGCTTTATGGAGGATGAAGTCAACAAGAAATTAAAAAAAAAACACAAAAGCCTTCCCCTTCTAGTTTGCTAACTCTATTAGACTGCTTTACAAAGGAGATAATTTCCACAGGCTACAGAAGTTATTTGTATTACTTCAATTAATTATAATACAAAACAGTGGCACCACTTCATTAATCAGCTGCTTGAGAGAGTTACTTTTGTGAAAAGCCTTCTTGGTAATTTGATTACAAAGAACAGTGGCTCTTACTACTGTGATATGATTCAGCATGTCCATCAAACAAATCCTTTAGAACTATTTCTTAATACTTTAAAAACAGGAAAGAAAGAGGAGGAAATAGAAGTCTCTTGGCATAAAAATGTGTCTCAGAGACTCTTTCAAGGCTTAGAAGTAACAGAGCAAAGCATACAGGAAATACTTCAGTGCTTTGAGAGGCATTTCCTCCCCTCCCCCCCCTTAGAAAGACGCAGTAATTAAAACCTAATTATTATCTTCATTTTAAACAAAACCTAAAGTGAATACCAATTAATAACAACATACTAATGAGCATCTGCTGTGATGAAATTGAATATGAATGTGCTGCAAATTTCGGGTAATTTATTTTTTCGGGGAAGTGCCACTGGTCTCAATCTACTGCTGGAAGATTGTATAGACTGTACACATTTTCCATCGTGTCTCTTATGTGCAGCAATTCCTATTTCCAAAAAAAGGGCATAGCTCAGCTTTGTGCACGTTTATGTATACAAATGCCATCCACACTACAATGATTTCAAGGGAATAACCTGAAGCGTAAGACCATGTTTTACACGCCTCACATATTCTTTTGTAAAACGAAGGCAGTCACATCGCACCAGGTTCACACAACCCCTGCCCATCGCATTCTGAAGGCGGACACTCCTGCACAAAAAGAGCTCATGAAGTGTGAATTAATGTTACACTACAAACTCATAACACACATGCCCCTCACCTCATGCCAATGCTCATGTGTACTGAAGTCTGGTCTCCTTATGCATCACAAAACCTAGTTAAAACACAGTGGTTGTCTGTGTCGAATAGGCCGAAATAAACTGTGCATCTAAAATAACTACTTCATATAAAACAAAAAAGGTGAAATAAAAGTACATCTAAATTGCAGCCCTTATGCTTTAGCACACTGCACCCAATTATGTAGGGGTGAGTGTGGTTTCCTTCTTAACCCTCCACCCTCCATACCTCAATCAATATTGTTTTTTTAAGCAATTATGACTCGCAGAGTTCATTAAAGAAGTAAAATGAAACTGAAACAGGTATGGCAGATCTGGATATGATGAAATTTTCCCTAGTACTTTTGTTAACATGGACTGTATGATCAAAGAAGAGGTTCTTCCATATACATGCAGGGGTCAATGTAAAAATACCCCAAACAAATAAAAACCCTCCAAAAGCACAGCATAAGACTCGATATTTGTGTACATTAAGTAACTGAAATGACAAGAACGGTTGCTGGTTTAAGTCCTGTTTAGCAGTCAGTGAAACCATTACAGAGGATCTAATTATGAAAACCAACTGTGGACTGCAATGCCAGCAGAATGCCAGAACAGAGAAGTGGGTGAGGAACTGTGTGAAGAACAGATGACAATATCTGCTGACAAGAAACACTGGACTGGATGAAGGGGTTGAGAGAATACCTCCAGGGTGAATTCTTGCAATAGTGCTGTTAACCATTTTCATTAAGAAACCCTGGAGAAAAAGTATCTGGCTATTAACAAGATTTAGGAGGCATAAATATGGCAAAATAGAAAGGGAAGGAAATTTAATAAGCAAAATATATTCTTATATATAAAGAAATATAACCACATATAATATAAATAAAGAAATACTAAGCCCACAACAAAGCGGCTAAATGAATTCTCTAGAACTGGGAAGTCCCAAGCTGGAATTCTTCTGCTATGAGGATTCCTAAAATGATGCCTCAAGGCACATGGCATGGACACAAGGTGATCAGCAAGTGTCAGCAGACTGGGCATGACTCAACCTATAGAGGTCTGGAGGAATGGAGGGATGAAGCTGTTGAACCACTAATGGTGGTGGATCACCCCTACTTAAAGCTGGCAGCGTAGGCAGACATGAAATAAACCTCGTTCTTCCTTAGAGGTATGTTGTTTTTCAAACAGAAAAGCTGAGTGCCATCTTTGCTTAACATCAGTCTCTCATTTCAATACATATGCAGTCCTCTCCCCTATTCCTGGTCTTAGGTGTGCTCTACTGCTCATCTGAACATGTGGCAAACCAAATTCAACTTGCTAATCCAGCAAAAACACTCACCTCTTTTCTAATATGGCAGAAAACTAACCCTTTAAATCTAATTACCTCCCTCTGTGGTCAACAGCTGAACAAGGCAAAGCGGCAAACTGCATGGTAGCTGATGTGAATACACCAGACTAGCTACTGCTAGCAAGGGAATACAGTATGTAACCCTGCTTTTAGTTTGGGGTTCAAGCTCTGCCTTGCACCCAGTACTTAAGCAAAGAAGTGGTGAATGCTCCATCCCTGGAAGTGTTTAAGGCCAGGTTAGACAGAGCCTTGGACAACATGTCTACTGTGAGGCATCCCTGCCCATGGCAGGGAGGTTGGAATTAGATGTTCTTATGGTCCCTTCCAACCCTAACCATTGAATGATTCTATTATTTGAGCAGCGAAATAAGACCTAGCAGTGAGAACACAAATCTTAACTGAGAAGTACTCTTTTTTTGGGTGGGGGAATCACTTTCTTCACATCCTCTCAGTGTATGTCATTGCGAAGCGTTCTTTATTCTAAAATTTTCAGCATTGAGGTGTTTATGACTAATTTTTGATATTAGTAATATTTAATATAGTTATACAAGGGACAAGCATAGCTCAGGAGATGATATGCCTGGGCTGTTCATACTGTCATATGAATACAAAGACCTGTAATCTTAGGTTTCTGGTCAAAGGATACTTGACACTGGTACTTACAGCAACAGGAAAAAAATGTTTGGATAAAACCAAGTCTTGTATAATTTACAACTTCGCATTCTAAATCAGGTGAATGAAATATATTTTAAAATTATAATTTAATCTGTAATCTGCCTCATGGATCTGCAGAGGCTCTAGAATATTCATGTTCTCCTCTGAAAGCAGTATCACTGTATAACTGAGTAATTTGCAGGCTAACTAGTCTGGAGCCTACACTGATGTACTTCAGGACGGGTATTGTACAAAAATTCTCAAAACTATCATCTACATCAGAAAGGTTAAGACTCAAGGTTTTTCACATAAAATCAAACAAATGAGCTTTACTGGACAGCTGACCAACAACAGACATTACTCTGGAACTGGACTTACCCAGCAGCACATAGAAGCAAAACTACAAAATTGTATCTGCACAAATGCACTGAACATAACATTGGTGAAGCACCAGCATGATACCAAAATCAAGTGTATTTTAATAGCCTCCGATCAAGAATATTTGCACACTTCAAATAAATTGTAGCTTGAATTAAGCAGTGTATATATATACTCTTAAAATATATCCTCTTCTTGGTGTACAAGACAATCTAACAAAAAAAAAAAAATTAACCCCTCTGTATTTACATTTTTAAGGAAAAAAAAAAATCAAGCACTTTCAAAGTCACTCACTTATTTCTGAATTACCTGAACCTTGGCAATCTGGGGTAAGAAGTAGTTAACAGAAAAGACTTGGTAAAAGAGGATTAAAATTGAAAACCACCTCTGTAAAACAAAGCTGTCATTCTGCTCTAGAGATAAAGAACCATGGCCAAATGGTTCCCCAGGAATTTTAAGTGTTACAGAACAAGCTAGTACAGCTCCAGACCTTTGCCTCATTCTAGAGAACTGATGGATCTACTCCCCGAGTGAAAAGCATGCATGGCAGTCAACTATAAGTCATCTTCTTACTTGAAACAGAAAAAATAAGCACAAGCATAGGATCTCTCATCACTGAACAGAACTCTTTCACCTTTTAGGCAATTTCATGTACTTCCATAAAAATTTCTAAAATTATGATGTTCTTTGTAACAAACAGAAACTCTAAATATCCAGGAAACACTTTACAAAAGGTGTGTTACTACAAAAAAATATGTTCCTACCATTGAAAGAATAAGTTAGGATCCTACAGCTGAAATCTGCATACAGAATCCATACTCTCATTCATGGAGAACTGTTCCTCAGGAAGAATTCATACCCTGTTTCTCAGGACCCAAATTTTTCTCATCTGGAAACCAAGTAAACCAAATGGAGCTCAACCATGAAGAATATATGAAGCCACCTTACTAAGAGTAAATTCTGCTTGCAGGGAAAGAATCTGTGTAAGGTAGCTCCTAGACTAGAACCACAAATCAACCATCTATCAGCTGCAGTCCTTTTTCATGACAAAGAGAGAGAGGCCATTACTAGAGGCCTGAGGCTACTAGAGGTATCATAGAGAACTCTGTAGGCTGCCTTTTTACCATTTCATGCACTCTTCTGACATGTTCAGCAATGCTTGTGTATTACCAAGGATGACCAAAAGGTTACTCCTCATTTGATGAGGCACATTTTGAGTCTTCTGCCTGCTTGTGAAGACAGATGTGATGTTCAGATGCAGGGTGCTACATATAACATGAATAATATATATAAAAGAATACATATATATTACATAAATATAATATATATATTATATATAATGGAAAAAGTTGACAGAACAAGTCCCGTTCTCCCAGTGAAGACTGTAGTAGAAGGTAACATGCTTCAATTTGGAAGTAAGATATTTCCAATTACATAAATGATTTTAATCTAGCTCTGTATTTGCAACCTTGATTTTTATTTACTTTAGAAATAAAATTTTTCTCACTGATTGATATACTTTACACAAACATTTGGCACTTGTCAGCTATCCAGAAGCATGCACTATAAAAGTGCAATCTGTGTAAGCAACTTGGCTTATACATATTTATTTAAATTATAATTTGTTAAGAAAAGGGTAACATTGCTTTCTTTTCTGCAAAATAATTTACTAATATTTGTGAAAGCTTTTTTTAACTGAATCTTGATTATCATTCAGCAAGCACAAGTACAGCATTTAAAAACTGGTTTATTAGTAAATAAACAACACTATAAATAAGCTCGACACAGAAGCAAGAAAGCTTATCTAAATATATTTTAGATGTAAAAGCGTGCATGTGAAAACAAAAAAAAAGAAGTATCACAGAGAGGGAACTAAACATGCTGCTTTGGATTACCATATTCCTGTTTCTCAAGACTTCAGGACTCATTCCCTCAATTCTAGGTTCTAGCAAGAGAGTAAGAAGTTTAAAAAGCTAGGTTTTCACCTTCAACTCCCAGTTTCTCAATTTTTAATAAATTATTGTTTGACCTCAAGCAGTTAAATAATGTGTAGCAAGGAGATATCTGCTGCAGAGGACACTATTTTGTGTAAAGCAAATCTGGCATTTCACTGAATTCTAAAGACTTGGAATCAATGTTCCTTCTTGTTGATCTTGATTTTTTTTTTTCAATTAAGACATAAAGAAAACTAGGCTGAGATTGAAAATGCTTCAGCATCGTGCTCCCTGAAACACTTTACTATTTTAAAAGATCAGACTTGTTAGATTGACTGAAGCCCCCATTGCTATGGTACCAATAATAGAAACAAACAAGTCCTGAAGCTTCTCAGACTATGCAAGATTAATGCTTCAGCTGGAAAAACATACAGACCTTCAATGCAGTTTACTTAATCCACTTTACTTACTCTGGAACCAGGATGTACACAGGCGACTCCTGTGTTAAAATAAGATCTTTCTTCTCCTGCTTTGGTTAGATAAACTAACCAAACGAGTTACAATAGCACCTATGTACCTGTAGCAGAGTAGATGATCAGCTTTATCAATGCAAGTCCTCATCTCACGTCTCTAAGCAGCTCTCTCAGACTTCAGTAGAATGTCTCTCTACTAAATGCTAAAGAAAAGTCATGTTATGCAGATGATGAAACAAAGGAGAGCATTTTTTCTGTGGGTGACACCAAAATGGTAAGATCAGTTGTGAACAAAGGCAGACCCCAGCGACTTATAAGGCAACTTCAGCTACTACCCTGGGTTGAAATCAATCGCACTTCAGGTACCAGACACAACTACAGTAACTCATTATGCTGCCATCTGCTCCTTCCACAAACAGTCAATATTACACAGGATTTATCCCCATATGCTTTCCTTTCTGGGCAAAACATAGGTTATTTTAGATTTCTTTCTCCATAACTCAGAATGGATTCTTGAGCACCGGAAGTGGCACTGTCAGTGTGTACACTGATTTTGATGCATTTTATTTTTTAATGCCATCTTCTCTATATATACCTCTAGCATTGTTTACCAGTCTAACAGCATTCTGTGACACGGGTTTCATCAGATGATGCATGTTTAAAATTGTTACTGAATGTTACTGATGTCAATTTTGGAGATCACTTTGGAAAAACCGCAGAGATTCTGTCCTGCATTCTTCAAATGGCAAGTCCAAACAGGAAGAGAGAAAAGCACCAACCCTGAGATTATCCACAAAGAAAAGGAATTAATCCACTTAAGAACAGGCAAAGATTAAAAACTTCAGGTTTTGATTTTGTCAGCTGTTCTGATGAGTGAGGTCAATAGTGTGTATGTACATTCCAGGAGAAAAAGTGTGGGTCAAATACCACCCCCCCCATGAATTTTCATTCAAAAGGTGCTAAATAAGGTCAGAAAAAAGTATACAAAAGCTTGAAGGATTATTATGAAGATTCTCAAAATCTTCAATAATTGTTCAAACAAGTTGTATCTGAGATACTGAAGCAACTTAGTAACACATGAAAAAGTAAATACACCAATTAAAAAATGATCCTCTGATAACATGATGTGAATTATTTAAAAAACCTATTCATTTTCACAGGACACCCCAAAACATGCAACTAAACTGTAATGAATTTAATAGTTGTGACACAGACAGCTCTATAGCTCATTAATAACTGTAATCTATATAGTCCTTTTATTGTCATAGTTTATTGTTTCTAGTATGGACGTCAGGGACTATGTGTTATCTTCCACAGACGGTTCCCATGTAACAGTTAAAAAAAAAAAGAAAACCAGAAATGCCCATCACCATGATTTACTGTAACTAGACCCTCATAATATCAGCAGTTGAGCTTTCTACATGTAATTCATTAATGTTAATGATTCTGCGTGTAATCATCACAGCTCTGGAAATGATCAACTGGCAACTTGACATGGGGTGAGGATAGAGCACAAGAATGAAGCTGCCGTTTTTCCATTTCGCTGCTTATTATTTGAATGGTGTCTCCTTGTTTCTCACAAGTGCAAGAAGTCCAAGCTGATTATTATTAACTGGGTTATTGTCACAAAAATTAAACTATGAAGTTACTATTAAAATTCTTCCTGCGCAGTCAGTTATCCTAACCTCAGATATTTAGATGAAGACCCAAGAGATAAATGAAAAAAAAAAAATGAATAGATACTTCCAAGCAAAGCATCCCCACTAAATGAAAACTGTCAGCAAACTATTAAAAAAACCCCAACATTGTATTTTTAAGCATACAGACTACCTTGAACAATCATCTTCAATGAATTAAATCTTAATGTTTCCACACTGAAAGAGACTGGTAACAATAACTGACTTATGTAATGGGAAACCCTCTCAAAGTGGTTATTTTTACATGTAGCTGGAAGAAATACTGGTTTAAATAAAAATAACAGGTTTCTTGCTGCTGGAAAAAAGCAAAAGGTTTGAACCACAGTAGCAATCTATGCAATAATTAGCTATGATTCAAAGAGCTCCTGCTACAAAGTAAGCAAAATGGTAAAATTTTTCATCACAGAGAGTATACTCTGGCAAGTTGTGGCTCTGACTGAGATGGGAGAAACCCTGGACACCAGGACCTCTGCTGAAACCAAAATGTGAACTGGTACACACATGGCAAAAGTGATCTTTTCATTGTTCCATTCTCTAGCTGAAAAGGAGCTGTTGGTATTTAAGCATTAGAGAAGGACAAAGAAGAACTGTTTTCCACCCGTTTCTGCAGACATTAGGTGAATGTCTAGGGCTTCTGGTAACTTCAGCTCCACTTCTGTAAAGTTAGGGTATCTGCAAACAGTGTTGTGTGTTATAAAAGTACTAAAGCAGTGAGGCACTAAATATTCTAGCATCACCTATTCAAGAGAAAAATCTCAGGGGCTAGAACTGAGTGTGCTTTTTTTGGCCTTGGATGTACAGCTCTATCTGGGCACAACTATCTGGTTGTATTAGGAGTTTTGAATGCTCACATTCAACAAGTGAAGAAATTGTAAATTTATCCTTTCAAACCTTACAACAAACTCTTAAAAATAATACAGACAGACAAACTGCATACTGCTTCTTTGCCCTGTCCCCAAAACACTAAAACAGGTCAGGTTATTTCTGTAAAAATTAAGTATATTATTAAAAAATTATTTTACCAAATACAATGGAAAAGACAGAAAGTAATCTGTAAGGTTCCAAACAGGCAAAGCAACAGGTCTCACAGATAGAAGTCTGTAGGAAGCTCAGAAGCACTGTCTAAGTGACGGCAAGCATCACAAGAAAACCATGTATCTACTTTGCCTCATTTCTAAGTAAAATCTGGAGGGTAAGCTGGAAGAGAAATGTGGTACAGTTATTAATAGTATGAGTACCTTCAAGTACAAGGGATATTTTGTCTCCAGGACAGAAGAAAAGCAGCTGGTTGTGACAGGAAGAAATGTGGAAAACCTTTCTTAACAGTGATCTGCTGGTAAGAGCAACATTTTGTTCCTTTCAGTTTGAATAAACTCACTTTTAAAAGAATGTTCTCACTTTCGTCTCAGAGTAGTAGTCTAACAATTTATATCTGGTAGCTTTTCATTAGAAAGATATTTAACTTCTCTGATGATAGCATGAAAATTTTCCTGAGAAGTTCAATGTCATCTGGTATGAAACTGGATTAGATGCTTCAAAGACTGGATTTAGTGCCTCCAAAGGAAGTTAAAATGCTTATCAATTAATACAACATTTACTGTTATGAACTAGAGATGCCTAAACGTACAACGATACAGGACAAACCTTCTTATAATGCACAAATAATCCTGCAAGTTAAGAATTAAGAAGCCTTACCAGAAATATCTCCCACATTTCTAGTGAGCAGGCAGAATATATGGATACTGCAGTTTAAAGCTACAAACATTCAAGCTATGCACTCATGCATGTTTTCAAAGGTGGGAATACATTTAGCGGACAAATTAAGAAAAAAAAGTATGGCCTCCAAGTGCAGAAAAGCAAGGAACTTCCTCTCAAGACTTCCTCCCCTCTTCTGTATGCCAGAAAACAGCAGGAAAGGAGGAAACAGAATTTCTGTCATGGGACAGACAATTCAGACACTTTTCAGCAAGAACTAGTGACATCTGAACTTGAATTTTAGCTAGATGATCCTGATCATGGTGCAATGCTTGTAAATACACTTGATCAAACTGGAGAAGCCAGATAAAACTGTAGTACTCTCAAAAATAACTAGTTTCCATTCCAAGAGGTGAACTTCACCAGATACAACATTCATAATAGAAGGATATGCTGTCTACTGAATTTCTAGTCAAAATGAAAAACTGTAGACTTTGTCCTACATTGCCAGAATTGGCATTAGAATAAGTATTACCACCATTTACCTACACACCCATAAAAAAGTAGCCCAATCAGAACAGAATGCATATTATTTTTTCTAGTAACTTCAGAAAATAATTGCAAATACTCACTTCTCATCCTCCTATAAATAACTTTATTGTGCCTACAACCTCCGCTAAGTGAATTTCATCCTCTTCTTGAGGAACCACATTATTTTTCAGACATCAAATAGACCCATCTTGAAACTGCATAATGATGTCTCTGCATCAAGCCTTTTCTTGAATACACAATTTTAGATACCACCCAAATCTATCTTATAAAGTATAAAAGTAAAGAAGCTAGGTTCCAGTGACCAAAAAACAAAGCAACTAAGCAGACTGCTTGTCATGATACATAGCTTAGAGATATTTGGAACAGATCCAACAAAACCAAACCATTAGTAGGCAAGATGCTTGCTCTTCTTGGAGCAACTTCCCAATGCTTCTTAGGGGGTTGATGCTATAGCAAGGACCCACTAGTGAACTTGTGCTACTGCCATCACAGTACTCCAGTACCCTTTGAACAACAGAGGATTAAGACATACTGGTAATCAGATTTCTTAAAATCTAACAAAATATAAGCAGTTTTGGCCATTCCATCCTCAAATGCGCCTCCTACTCTTCCCCCATTAACAAATGTCCCTTGTGTAGGCTGTATAAAAAGCTCATAGGAAGCTAAACATAATAAATCAATAAATCTTACAGTGAACATAAATCATGCAGAATTGAGACATTTACTTTGTTAAGCCAGTAAGGTTGTATTTCTGGGACTTAAAAGACAGCAAAACCAAAAAAGGAACCTGAAATTCAGGACTAGGGAAAGTGCTCACACGTTCATACAAAATGTCAATCGTGTAATCTTAAGTAAGAATGCAAAAAAATTACCTTATCCTTTACAGTACCATGCATCACCCCAGTGCCCAAATTACAGTGAATAAAAAGTTGAACAAGGAAGAGGACATTCCGAGTAGAAAAAGAACAGATTGCCCAGAGGAACTGATAAGAGGATTTAGCAAGAGTATATAGAAAAAGTTATAGGAAAAATGTATCTCTCAAAAGTTTCTGGCCTAGGAAAAACTGGATTGGCTTATTAGCCATCTTTCTAAGATAGACAGGATGACAAAAACACCCAATGAAAAATTCTTACTGAAAAATACAGTATCAATAATAATTGTTGTTATTCTATAATCATGTAAATTTTCCTTAAAAAATATGATTTTTAACATTGTTATTCTCAAATCTTATACAGTTTGTGTGCAGTGTTGCACAGCAAGACAATTGATTTCTATAGGTATGGCACCCCTGACACATAAACAGAAGCTGGCTTCATGCAGATGCCGTGCCCACAACACACACCAAGGTAGCTGAACATATGCCTGAATCAAAAGCTACAAGGGAATTCTGCAGAAATACTACCACTTGCCTTCTGCTTTCCACAAGGAAACTCTTTAGGATTTTTAATCTTCCTTATAAATCCAAGAGTCTTGCCAAGAAGGGTACATACATGTCAAGTTCAATATAGACAAATACAGCCAGTTGGGAAAGTTTAGCATTTCCCTCAGTCTTACATCTTTTCCAAAGATGCATTTTTCTTCATTGTCTCTTCATTACAACCTTTCATCTTTTATACACCAAATTTATATATCCCACTCAATTTTATTTTCACTCCACTGTACAACTCTGCAATGGAAATTTGTTGAAAGGATGTCATCTTTGATACGTTTCTTCAGGAGGCTTCAAGATTATATTATCTACATTAGGTTATCAATAAATTTTTTTGTAAGGTGTTGCATTAGATTTCTTCAGTCAAGAACTAACAGTTCTCTTATTAAAGTTTATATAAGTACAAGGGCACACTGCAAGTTCAAAATTATTTTGGGGGGCAAAAAACTGGGGGAGGTGTGGATTAAAAAAGAAATAAAATTGTAGCCAACAATGAATAACGTTGTACATATAGTACAGCAAACCAGAGCAGCTGTCTCAAGCAGAGAATTCATTTGGAGCTTCTACATATTTCTGCAATTGGGAAGAGGAATGAGGCTGAAAGCTGACTGGAAGACATAAATTAGGTTAGATAACAACAACCTTGTGTGGCAGCAGGAAAGCAGCCAAACCTCATACTATTTGTTATCCATTCCAACACACTGTTTTGTTAGGTGAGGATTTTTAAGTAGTTTTCAGCAAAGGGAAGAACATGCTACCCTTCCCATCCTTATCATGCAGTACTCCTCTATATTGTGTGACAGCTGGAACCTCTGAGTTGTCTTAACAAAATCACCCATGCAAAAACGTAGCTAGCAGGATCAGGGCACTGATGAACAATAAAATAAAAATCTGAGAAAACAGCAATATTTTCTTATCCATGTGGAAGTACTGAAAGTATTCTTCACCATTTCTGCTACCTGGGTATTCAGAAGCACAATATTCAACACATAATGCAGATTATGAAAGCAGAGTAACCAAATGCATATACGCCTCTTCAAGCAAGAAGTTTAACTACTTCTGTCAATCCGTCCAGCTCACAAACAGCAGACTTCCATGTTCTACGTGAGCTAACCCAAGGAGCAGAAAAGCATTTTCCCTAAATATCTCATCACAAGGTATTCAGAAACCTTAAAAGAAGTTGTTGCAGGGTTCTGCAAAGTCTCAAAAAGAGTTTAAGGTTTATAAGACAGGACATTCATATTTCAGTTTTGTCCAGCACCAGGTGATTGAACAAGATAACCCTTCAGATCAAATTATGCTGAAGGTTTCACGTAGCACCATAACATTCTCAGCATAACCTGTTCAAAACCTTTTCACAAAGAAAAGGTAAGACTGAAAAAAAACTGTGTCAGGATGAAATCTGTTATCAATTATCATTTAGCTCCTAGAACACAGCTTTAACAAACACTATTACATAGCTTCCATAACTTCCCCCACTTTCTCGCACTCTAGAAGGGAATCTCATTAACTGTGCCATCAAAATATCAAGAAATCCAAAAGTGGTGAGTAAATTCCTTCACACTTCATCAGACATAGAATCATAGAATAGTTAGGGTTGGAAAGGACCTTAAGATCACCTAGTTCCAACCCCCCTGCTGTGGGCAGGGACACCTAACGCTAAATCATATCACCCAAGGCCTTGTCCAACCTGGTCTTGAACACTGCCAGGGATGGAGCATTCACAACCTCCCTGGGCAACCTATTCCAGTGCCTCACCACCCTAACAGGAAAGAATTTCCTTCTTATATCCAATCTAAACTTCCCCTGTTTAAGTTTTAACCCGTTACCCCTTGTCCTATGTGTCCAACAACAAGCTCACAGGAACTATTCTTATTAGAAGTTACCTCTTCCCTATTAGCCCATCTCTCCTTGCTCTATCATTGTCCAGGCCAATCTCGAAAGTACAGTTGGTTTCTGCAAGAGAAACCTACCAACAGCACAAAGAGATTTTACTGAGTGTTCCTCTTGCTGGACCTGTTTCTAGAAGTGAACAAGCATTACCTTTCAGATGAGATGAAGGTGACACACGGCTATTAAGGGTCCTGTGGTACATTCTGTTAAGTTCTGGTGTTTTATCCTAAGTGTCCTGGCAAAATTAACTCTACTAGACTATCGTCTGCTCAAATGCCTCAAGCTCCCTTTTCAGCTTCAGTATTCCTCAGCTCTTGCTCTCAGCTGCCACGTGGGTCCTCTAGGTTGTTAAACAGCTGCTGTGTTCAATCCTTGAGGTAGATGCACTTCAGTGCTAAAGTAAGTGAACCTATATATAGTTTGTAAATCCATTTGTTATGTCTAAAGTACTTTGAGATTTAGAATGTGCAAGAATGCATATATATTAGGCTTTTTAAACTCTTAAAAAGGGGGACTGCTGTAACTGGCAGGATCCACGTTTAGTCACTTTGTACTTAACGGTTTGAAAAAAATTACATGCAAATTATTTAGAATTTTATTCCACTTTTCAAAGCATGAAGTTAAATGTTCCCATTTCTAAAAATAATAATAAAAATCAATAACTATTATTCAGTATTCATTTGATATTCTACAATGGACCACTGTGAATTTGAACTCCAGGAAAGGTTGCTGTTTCAAGCCTCCAAAGGGTTATTATATAAAGCATAGAGAAATAATAATTTAAAAACACACAGAAAAAAGCAGAAAACGTTCTTTCTTTTGAAATATAACTAAAGATGAGAAAAGACAGAAGCAAACGGATTAGAATTCCCAACTTACAATAATAACAGCACTGATAAGAAGACAGATATAGACAGGATCTTGTTACAACAGGTAATAGATGCAGGAAAGACTATCCATTTTAATACCGTGGGCTCAAAGCAACACGCCTCACTTTTAGGAAACATACCAGCAGAAATAACTAGTGTATTATCCTGTGGTTGCTTAGAGATGACTTAACGAGTTCCTGAGAA